>NW_027248481.1:32500-332500 GCF_031021105.1 Erythrolamprus reginae | reverse complement strand
AGGGAGAAGCCACCGTGGGGCCTCTCTAGAAATCTTCTGGGAGGAAACAGGGCCAGAAAAGGCAGGGACAAGCCTCTGTGGGGCCTCTCTAGGAATTTTCTGGGAGAAAACAGGGCCTCCACCCTCCCTGTGGTTTCCCCAATCGCACACATTATTTATTTTTACATTGATTCCTATGGGAAAAATTGCTTCTTCTTATGAACTTTTCTACTTAAGAACCTGGTCACGGAACAAATTAAGTTCGTAAGCAGAGGTGCCACTGTACAGTACTGTCCTAGACTTACTGTCACAATTGAGCCCAAAATTTGTGTTGCTAAGCGAAACATTTGTTAAGTTAGTTTTGACGAATTTTACGACCTTTTCTCACCTCAGTTGTTAAGTGAATCATTATTATTATTTTTTATTATTATTATTTATTGGATCTGTATGCCGCCCCTCTCCGCAGACTTTGCAGTTGTTAAGTAACTCTGGCTTCCCTATTGGCTTTGCTCGTCAGAAAGGTGATCACATGACCACCGGACCCTACAACCAACACAAACACATGCCAGTTGTCAAGCATCCGAATTTTGACCACATGACCAAGATCACTTGCAAATGCCGTAAAAGTGAAAAACGGTCATAAGTGCTGGTGTGACTTTGAACCGTCAGTAAATGAATTGATGTGATTCAAGGACAATCTGCACTGACTAAGAAGAATAAATATCTTACGGCAGACAGTCAAGTTTTGTTTACAATTTTCTCTGAGAGTTTGCAACAGACTGAGAAATTAAAAGCAAGCTTATCTCATCAACAACGGCAAAGACAAGGCGCCTTTGATTTCCTCCTACCAGTCAATCATCATCCTTTTCCTCTTCCCTTCCCATCGCTGTTTCCTTTTATGCATGTCATCTTTATTGTAAAAACGATGGCAACGATTCCGATGATTGATGCGTAAAACCCCTTAGGAGTCGTTTCAGCAGAAGAGGAAGGGGGCGTAAAATACTTAATCATTGTTTTTGTTCATAAATAACGGAAAACTACTGATGGTCTTTTTTTGGCATGGGAAAAAATGGTAAAGGAAAAAATATTATTGCAGCCCGAGGCGGAGTAACGACACGGACACAGAGAGCTGGATTTAAAATGGGTCATTTTTATTAATTAAATTTGCATAATTTATTCATTAAATTAGCATAAATTTAACTAAAGCCTAACAAGGACCCGCAGGGTCAAACAATTACTTCCGGGGCGGAAAATGAGGTCAGAAAAACTTCTGGGGCAACTTATGGGCGTAGCTCCATGCTGATCCAGGTGAAGGGCTCCGCCATGCACCTGCATGTGGGAGGTCTCGCCGTCTAACCCCTACAAGGGGATAGAGATGGGCGGGACCCAAAGACGGGTTCCCCCCAATTGGTCAGATCGAGCTAAAGGCACCATGACCTTTGGAGAGAACCTGTCAATCATCCCCAAAGATTATTTTATTTTATTATATTATATATTATTCCATTAAAGGTCCAATGCAACATTGTATTAATGTGTATGCAGTGATTGGCTCCTACGGGTATGGTCAGGTACGCAGAACGGGTAAAAATATTTTGCATTTTTTTAAAAAAAATTCCCTTCTCAGCTCTGGGTCTGTTTTTCCTATTGCATTAAATGAAGTTGAATGTGTATAATTTTGGGAGAGCTGTGCGTGTCTCTCTGTGTGTACATACACATACAGTTTATATAGTAGATAATGTATATTTTTGTGTGCCTGTGCGTAATATGTATGTATACATATGGCCTATATACACAGAATTAAATGGTATATTTTGGATCTTCAGCAATAGTAAATAGATAGGGAAATTGTATTTCTTTGAGGCGAGGAGAGGCCAGGCACCCTAACCCTAACCCTCACCCTAACTCAAATCCTTGACGTGAGTGATGTCAAGTTGGCCATCTTTAAGCCAGTCACATGATCTTTAAGCCACTCCGGTCACAATTCACATGGGGGAATTGAAAGGTTTTTCTCCTTTCCCCCTAGGCTTATAGAATTTATACATGGTATGTTTGTTGGTATGATTGGTCTCTTAAATTGGGGTTTTTAGATTACTTTTTAATATTAGATTTGTTACATTGTTTTTTGTTGTTGTTATCCGCCCCGAGTCTTCGGAGAGGGGCGGCATACAAATCTAAATAAACTAAACTAAACTAAACTAATTCAAAGTGTTGGTGATGACCTATAAAGCCCTTTACGGCACCTGACCAGAATATCTCCGGGACTGCCTTCTGCCGCACGAATCCCAGCGACCGATTAGGTCCCACAGAGTTGGCCTTCTCCGGGTCCTGTCGACTAAACAATGTCGTTTGACGGGTCCCAGGGGAAGAGCCTTCTCTGTGGTGGCCCCGACTCTCTGAAACCAGGTCCCCACGGAGATTAGAACTGCCCCCACCCTTTTTGTCTTTCGTAAACTCCTTAAAACCCACCTTTGCCGCCAGGCATGGGAGAATTGAGATATCTCCCCCAGGCCTATACAATTTATGTATGGTATGTCTGTGTGTATGTCTGCTTAATAGCGGGTTTTTTTTTTTAATGTTTTAAAATTATTACATTTGTCATGAATTGTTTTATTGCTGTTGTGAGCCGCCCCGAGTCTACGAAGAGGGGCGGCATACAAATCTAATTAATAATAATAATAATAATAATAATAATAATAATAATAATAATAATAATAATCGTCAAGCCGCTCCCACGTGGTCACATGGCCATCAAGCCACACCCACAAAATAAGCCACGCCCACAGTGTGGTAGTAAAAAAAATTGCAGCCTTTCACTGTGTGTAGGGCACAGATACATTTTTGATTGGAAGACAAAATATCTGGAGGAAAACATGGAAATCAGGTCCCCGTGAGGAATTGTGAGAAAAAAGCACAGTGGTAATATTGAGAATTTTCCCTACATTAATGCCTAATTTAGCTGAAGAGAGTACACATCCGCTATTATTACATTACATTAATCCATTTTCGGTAGCAATACCTACATTAAAATAAATACAAAGTCTTTGAAGCTCTAAACCTGTTAGGGGAGGCGTATGCTATTATATAAACAAGTAAAGTAGAGAATGGGCAGAAAGTCAAGAGTTTGTTTCTCTTTGCTACAGAAAGTGCCAACTGAAAATTGTCACCTGTCAGATATAAGTGGTCACAAAGTGATTAAGAGCTTTGCACTTGTACTCGCACTTGTATTTAGGAAGAACATTTCTTTTACAATTCTTTGTGCAACACAAGGAAACCAACCAATGGAAAGCTGAAAATAACTAAAAGGTTAGCCATCACTGCCCTATATGCACCATCCAGGGGTGAAATTCTCCCAGTTCGGGCGCGCCTGTTGGTCGTCGAAGAACCGCTTGCAAAGGGAGCGTGAGGCTCCGCCCACCCAACTGGATACCGCCATTTGGATTCTTTTACCCTCTGCGCATGCACAAAGCATTCTGTGTATGCGCAGAGGGTGAAAGAACCCAAATGGCAATGGATAGGCGGAGCCTTGCACTCCCTTTGCGATCGGCTCTCCAGTGACCAACAGGCACACCCAAACCGAGAGCATCTCACCCCTAGCACCATCCCTTAACTTATCTGCAAACGAAACAGAAATATACTATTAATGGTACCTCTACTTACGAACTTAATTCATTCCGTGATCAGGCTCTTAAGTAGAAACGTTTGTAAGAAGAATCAATTTTTCCCATAGGAATCAATGTAAAAGCAAATAATTCGTGCGATTGGGGAAACCACAGGGAGGGTGGAGGCCCTGTTTCCTCCCAGGAGATTCCTAGAGAGACCCCACGGAGGCTTCTTCCCGCCTTTTCCGGCCACAAAAGGTGGAATCCAGGAAGTGATCACCCTGGCATCCTTAGCAACCTGCCGGTATGCGTGACGTCAAAGCTCCGCCCATGGAATCTCTTCGTGGGAGAGATTCCCCAACTCCTTTTGTGCCTCCCTCCCATCCTCCCGACCGTCCGACAGCTCCCTGGTGTTCGCCTTCCTCCGCCGCCACCGGCGCCCGGATCCTCCTCCTCTTCTCAGCAGATGACAGCCGGGCAGTGGCTTTCGCAGTGTTCGGCATAAATGTCGAACCGGAGCACAATTTTTTAAAAAAAATCGGGTTCGGGTCCGGCATGCTGAACACCACAAAATTCGGTACGGACCCAGATTGTGCGGGTTCGGTTCGCCCAACACTAGTTATAAATATACTATTCACGGGTTAGATCTGCTTCAGCTGATGCAGGAGATGATACTTTTCTTAAACCAGTATTGGGCTGGTCCTGGTATTCCTGGGATTGCAGATTTGGTAGTGGATGCCCCGCGCACACCCATGCAAGAATTTGCTTCTGCCCATGGGTGGAAGCAAAGAAATTGCAGAAAATTGCATCTCACCCCTAGCATGCGAACGTCCTCATGTGAGATTTCGGTGACTTTTGCCAACTGAGCATGCTCAGAAGCAAATTCTCGCACTGGAGTGCATGCACCCACCGCCACCGGTGAACCCACCCACCTCCAGGACCGATCTGGTAGGGAAAGGTAAGTGCGGCCCTTCAGCGTCTTAAACCAATGGCAGCTTAACCCTCTCCTCCAGTGCAATCCCGTCCTGAAGTTATAACAGTTTGGAAGTTTGCCGCTCCATCATTTCCTTCACCCTCTCTATGTTCCTCTCTGCTCTTTAGTGAAACGTTAGAAGTCATAGGAAATTCATTTATTTATTTATTGTTAGAGTTGAAAGGGACCATGAAGGCCATCAAGTTCAACCCCCTTTCCAAGCAGGAACCCTATAGCACACCAGTGAAGTGGCAGTTCAATCTTCTCTTTAAAATGTCCAGAGTGTTGGAGTTCACACTGTCCACTGGTAGGTTGTTCCATTGGTTGATCGCTCTGACTGTCAGGAAGTTCTTCCTTATCTCCATGTTGAATCTCTCCTTGGTCAGCTTCCAGCCGTTGTTCCTCATCCGGCCCTCTGGTGCCCTGGAGAATAAAGTGATCCCCTCCTCTCTGTGACATCCCCTCGTATACTTGTAGACTGCTATCATGTCCACTCTGGCCCTCTTTTTTTCTAAGCTATCCATGCCCAGTTCCCCCAGTCTCTCTTCGTAAGTCTTGGTTTCCAATCCCTTAATCATCTTGGTTGCTCTTTTTTGCACCTTCTCCAGAGTTTCAATGTCTCTTTTGAAGTATGGTGACCAGAACTGAATACAGTACTCCATGTGTGGTCGGACCAGGGCGTAGTAGAGTGGTATTAAGACTTCCCTGGTCTTGGAGTGTATTCCCCTGTTGATGCAGTTTAGGATTGTGTTGGTTTTTTTAGCTGCTGCTACACATTGCTGGCTCATGTTTAGTTGATTGTCCACCAAGACTCCGAGGTCTGTTTCGCAGTCGCTACTGCTAAGAGGGGTTTCTCCCAGGTTGTATGTGTGTCCAGGGTTTTTTCTGCCTAGGTGAAGGACTTTTCTCTTGTCGATGTTAAACATCATTTTGTTGGTATGGGCCCACTGTGTTAGTCTGTCTAGGTCTTTCTGTAATTTTGGCCTGTCTTCCTTGTTATTTTATTACAGGCTCTGAAATTGATAAATTTCAGATAAATCGTAAGCCATGCAGAGTACTTCGGGAGTTGGGCGGAATAGAAATACAATAAATACACAAATACAACAAATAAATAAAGTTAGGAGAACAGGCCTCTCACTTTCCATCGATCAATTCCAGTTACCTATGTCTTTTAAAACGTATTATTTTGGGATGTCTCTTCCTTCCTTCCTCTCTTTTTTTAAAAACTTTTTGAGTTTCTGCATCCCTTGATGCACCTGAACGACGGTGTGTATGTATCACCAATCCCCGTCACTTTCTCCAGGGTTGAGAGTTGGAAAATTAAAAGGAAGTGGGTGTTTGCACATGTATGTGCATGCAAGAACCTATACTCTCTCACACCCACATTATGAGAACTTTATTAGGGGAAATAAATCCTCTTATCTTTGTTGAATGCATAAATTAGCCCTCGGGATCTTGGGTTTGACAATGTAGCATATTTATTTATTTATTTATTTATTAACCATATTTATATGCTGCCCAACTGCCGAAGGACTAGGAGTGGCTTCCAAATCGTATAGCTTTTGGAAAGTTGCTAATTTGTAGGTTACGATCAGGATATTAAGATTGTATCACCTGATCTGACTTCTGATCAAAGGCATGGGACTAGATGCAGGGATTAGGGAGACATTTGTTTATTTAGTTTTGCCCATTTTTAAAAAAAAAACCAATTTACAAGTCAAAGCTAAACTGTCGTTCACAATTCTAAGTATTTTGAAATTGAATACTGTAATGTTGTTCATCGGTGTTCTTAAACACATTTATTAAGGAAAAACGTGTGAATTACAATGCATGTATGCGTGAAAATAATGCACAAAAAACATTATAAAAGGAATTATTTGCAAAAGTGTGAACTTGTAGTAAAATTCAAAGACATGCACATCAAACATAGAAACATAGAAGACTGACGGCAGAAAAAGACCTCATGGTCCATCTAGTCTGCCCTTATACTATTTTCTGTATTTTATCTTACAATGAATATATGTTTATCCCAGGCATGTTTAAATTCAGTTACTGTGGATTTACCAACCACGTCTGCTGGAAGTTTGTTCCAAGCATCTACTACTCTTTCAGTAAAATAATATTTTCTCATGTTGCTTTTGATCTTTCCCCCAACTAATTTAGGATTGAGTCCCCTTGTTCTTGTGTTCACTTTCCTATTAAAAACACTTCCCTCCTGGATCTTATTTAACTTTTTGACATATTTAAATGTTTCGATCATGTCCCCCCTTTTCCTTCTGTCCTCCAGACTATACAGATTGAGTTCATTAAGTCTTTCCTGATACGTTTTATGCTTAAGACCTTCCACCATTCTTGCAGCCCGTCTTTGGACCCGTTCAATTTTGTCAATATCTTTTTGTAGGTGAGGTCTCCAGAACTGAACACAGTATTCCAAATGTGGTCTCACCAGCGCTCTCTATAGCGGGATCATAATCTATCTCATCCTGCTTGTTATACCTCTAGCTATGCAGCCAAGCATCCTACTTGCTTTTCCTACTGCCTGACTGCACTGTTCACCCATTTTGAGACTGTCAGAAATCACTACCCATAAATCCTTCTCTTCTGAAGTTTTTGCTAACACAGAACTGCCAATACAATACTCAGATTGAGGATTCCTTTTCCCCAAGGAATGTGCAAATCACAATACTAACACTAAAAAGAGCCCAATTCAATGAAATCAACTTTACAGATTTGCTAAAGAAGGGGGGGGGACCAAAATAGACAAATTTCTCTATTGCTGCTGGTTTGCACATCTTTCATAAAATGCTCAGAAAAATGCAAGCACCTTTAGCAACAAATAAATACAGTGATCCCTCGAGTTTCGCGATCTCGCCTATTGCGAAACGCTATATCGCGAGTTTTCAACCCGGAAGTAAACTCCACCATCTGCGCATGCGTGCCCTTCCACGCATGCGTAGATGGTGGAGTTTCCCCACCGGGCAGAGGCTTCCCTGGGTCTTCCCCCGGTAAGGCGCAAGCAACGGCGTGGGCGGGCGGGTGGCACGCGCGTGGGGACACCCCAGCTCCGCTTCCCAGCTGGGAAGCGGAGCTGGCAATGCGCAGATGGTGTTTTTACTTCCGCACCGCTACTTCGCGAAAAATCGATCATCGCGAGGGGTCCTGGAACGGAACCCTCGCGATGATCGAGGGATCACTGTATATCATTTTGGTGAGATAGCAAGCACACCCTTTAAGCCTAATGTAAGCTTTTGAAATTCTCCAAATCTCTGTGATGTTTAAAAATTCTTGAACTGCCTCTGTTGCATAATAACATATTTTTAAATTAAATTTCTACATAGGCAGCTATTGTGTCAATTACAACTGAGATTTTAAAATTATTTATTTATATATTTTTTTTAACTGTAGCTAATGCAATATTTTTTTTCCCCCTTTAAAATGCCAGAAACCCCATTCCACTCCTCCATCTCTGTTTTCTCTGCTCTCTTTCCAATACTCTTGTCAATTTTGTTTTGGACTGTTTAAGGGATTATCAACAATAAATTGATAACTGATTGGTTGTCCACATCATGCTAGGCAATAAACTGTTGCACCTTTGTACTGTTTGTGAAATTCCATTACTTCAACCTGGGACAATTCTATGTCCAGAATCTGTGCCCTCTGAGCTTTGAGCCCTACTTAGTCTGCTATTCTTTATGACTAACTCAGCAATGAACTGAATATATTCTGCACTTATTCTGATTTTATAGCATGAATCTGACCTTTAACCTGTAAGTTAAATTTAAAGGTAAGGCTGGTCTCAGTTACTTTGAGTATAATTTTTTTATTTTCATTCACCTTAAAATAAAACATACATGAATAAAAACACAACATCAATGCCTAACGATATATATGTCCAGTAACTGAATTTAAACATGCCTGGGATAAACATATATCCATCCTAAGATAAAATACATGAAATAGTATAAGGGCAGACTAGATGGATCATGAGGTCTTTTTCTGCCGTCAGTCTTCTATGTTTCTATGTATAACATTTTCTTATCCAATAAACAATTAACGGAGCATCTTAACTTTCTATTTTCATTTAAACTATCATGCCTTCATCTCTCCAGCCTTTAAACTAATTAACAGCTAAATATTTAAACTTTAAAGGTAAACAAATGCAACAAATACAACACCAATGCCTCACAATTTATATATATCGCTCAAAAAAAATAAAGGGAATGCTCAAAGAACACATCCTAGATCTGAATTAATGAGATATTCTCATTGAATACTTTGTTCTGTACAAAGTTGAATGTGCTGACAAGATGTGACATTGATTGTCAATCAGTATTGCTTCCTAAGTGGACAGTTTGATTTCACAGAAGTTTGATTTACTTGGAGTTATATTGTGTTGTTTAAGTGTTCCCTTTATTTATTTATTTTTGAGCAGTATATATAACATTTTCTTAACTACTAATTCCCCCCCCCCAAAAAAAAAAACTTTTAAATTTGTATTTTCCTTTAGACCTATCACAATTTCATCACTCCAACAATTATTAAGAGGACAAACAACATGCTGGCAGGAGCCTCGTTCATGATGTTGCTAAACACAAAACCTCCAATTCTTGGATGTGCCACATAGGACCACACGTGACAATATCTTTCCCTTCAAACACATCCACCGTCAGCCACAAGTTAGCCGAGGAGGTCGGGCAGAAGGATATATTTTCCTCATACGTTCCGACCTCAGAAACCACATGGCCTCAATAAGTCTTCTCCACTACCTGTCACGCCATGGAACAGGCACGGGGGAAGGTGCCTCCTTCACCGCTCCTGGTGGCTTTCATTCCCGTGAACCCAGAAGAAACCAATTCCCACGTCCTCGGCATTGGAACCCTAGTCGCGTATGAGAGGAAGACCTCCACCAAGCCTCCCACCCACCCTGCCATTCTCCTCCCCCAGAAGAGAATCTCCTTACAAAGTTGGTGAGGACTTCTCCGCAGAGACAGGGCTGGCGGGTCTGGAGCGCAGCAGGCTGGAGGTTGAGGAGGAAGGCGGCGAGGAGCAGGAGGACCCTCGGAGCGGGACTCCCCATGGAGTGAGGGGCTCGACCTCAGCTGGGCTGGAACATGGCTGTTGTGTTGTCAAACAGTCTCGAGAGTCAGAGAGCTCTCCGCAGCGTATCTAGGCCAAGGAGAGCTGCCAGCGTGTCTCCACCTCTTCTTCCCTTGCACACCGCGCTCTCTACCCTGCCCTGCCCTAACCTAACTAATCTGGCTGGGCTGCATTCTTTGGCTGCTGCTGTTCGTGCTGCTGCTGATAAGGACAGCCGGAGTTGTGCAGGGCTGTCACTGGGAGGCGGGGGAAAGGGGAAATTTCTCTCTCTCTCTTTCTCTCTCTGCCCCGTCCTACGAGGACAGCATGTTACGTCTGTGGGACCTCACGAAAGCTGCTGTTTCCCACCCACCCACCCCAATAAAACGTGCCAGCTACCAGATGCTTCCTGCTTTATTTTTATTTTCCCCTCCTGTCCGGCATATCTTGACTTCTTCCTGGGGAAATACAGCCCAGTGTGAGCTTTTCAGAATCATCTCCAGTCTTAAATACTGGAGTCAAAAGGGGAATCCGTATCCCGAGAGCAATTGACATCACTGTCTTGTTTATTTGTTTATGTGTTTGTTTTGTCAAGTATATATTGGTGGTATACAAAGATATAATGTCATCTGGCGGGACCCAGGGGAAGAGCCTTCTCTGTGGCGGCCCCGACCCCCTAGCACAGAATTGCCCCCACCCTCCTTGCCTTTCATAAGTTCCTTAAAAAACCCCTCTCCCAGGCCCCAGGTTCCTTAAAAAACCCCTCCCCCAATTTATGCATGGTATGTTTGTATGTATGTTTGCTTTTTAATAAAGGGGTTTTTAGTTACTTTAAATATTAGATTTGTCATACATTGTTTTATTATTGTTGTGAGCCACCCGGAGTCTACGGAGAGGGGCAGCATACAAATCTAATAAATAGATAGATAGATAGACAGACAGACAGACAGACAGACAGACAGACAGACAGACAGACAGACAGACAGACAGACAGACAGACAAATAATATTCATATGCATGATACTAGTAAAAAAGAAACATTAGGACAGGGGATGGTAGGCACGCTAGTGCACTTATGCACACCCCTTACTGACCTCTTAGGAATCGGGTGAGGTCAACAGTGGGTAGTCTGAGGGTAAAGTTTTGAGGGTTAGGGGATGATACTACAGAGTCTGGTAGTGAGTTCCATGCATCAACTACTCGGTTACTAAAGTCGTATTTCCTGCAGTCGAGTTTAGAGTGGTTTACTTTAAGTTTGTATCTGTTGTGTGCTCATGTGTTGTTGTGGTTGAAGCTGAAGAAGTCGTTGACGGGAAGGACTTTGTAGCAGATGATTTCGTGAGCTATGCTTAGATCGTGTTTAAGGCGACGTAGTTCTAAGCTTTCTAAACCTAGGATAGGCGTAGGTTTTCTCTAGTAAAGTATCTCTTTATTTATTAATTGGATTTGTATGTCTCTGGACATTTTCTAAAGTGTTGATGTTCGAAATGCGGTGTGGGTTCCGGATAGATGGATGGATGGGTAGGTAGGTAGGTAGGTACCTACCTACCTACCTACCTACCCATCCATCCATCTATCCGGAACCCACACTAGGTAGATAGATAGATAGATAGATAGATAGATAGGCAGGCAGGCAGGCAGGCAGGCAGGCAGGCAGGCAGGCAGGCAGGCAGGCAGGCAGGCAGGCAGGCAGGCAGGCAGGCAGGCAGGCAGGCAGGCAGGCAGGCAGGCAGATAAACAAACATTCATCTGGCTAGCATACTTAGTGTGGTCAGCTTCAGCACATTAATTTATCCCCTCGTTAGGGCTGAAAAAAACATTTTTCAGAGGGAGTGGCCATGAAAACAAACGTGCAAGCCAGGAAGAGCCAGGAAGATCATTAGTACCTCATTAGAGCCTTACATGGCATCGGACCAGATTACCTGCGGGACCGCCTTCTGCCGCCTGAATCCCAGCGACCAGTCAGGTCCCACAGAGTCGGCCTTCTCCAGGTCCCATCAACTAGACAATGTCGCTTGGCAGGGCCTAGGAGAAGAGCCTTCTATGTGGGGGCCAGCTTCCCCCAGAGATTTGCACTGTCCCTACTCTCCTTGCCTTCCGTAAAAGTTTAAAGACCTATCTGTGCCGCTAGGCTTTGGGCCATTAGACCTTAGCTCCCTGGATGATGAGTATAGTATGTCTTGCTATGTGAAGGGGAATGAATTATTTTAAATGTTATTAGAGTTTTTAAAGATTTTTAGTGATATTTATTGGATTTTTTAGATATGTATATTGTTTGATATGGTGTGAGCTGCCCCAAGCCCTCAGAGAGGGGTGACATACAAATCCAATAAATAAATTAATTAATTAATAGGGCTGGTGGGGGGGAAGCTTCAAAAAAGCTACTTTCGAGCATAAGACGCACCTAAATTTTCAGTCCCTTTGGGGGTGAGGAAGGTGCATCTTGTACTCCAAAAAATACAGTATATTCTTTCCCTGTGCACAGTTGAGTCCACTGTAATAATGGAAGGCCTGTGGTTTGTCCCCAATGAACAGGCAGCCAATGAATAAATAAGAATAAATAAAAATATCTCGTAGTTCCCTTAGCAAAAGGGCCAGGAGAACCATCAACATTCTTCTCTCTCATCTTTCCCAATCATCTCTCTGTCTATCCTTCTTCAGACACAAACAGTATATAGGCTTTATTTATTTTATTTTCTTTATTAGATTTGTATGCCGCTCCTCTCCAGAGACTCGGAGCAGCTCACAACAAAAAACACAGTACAAATCCAATAGTTAAAAAGCAATTTAAAACCCTTAATATAAAAACAGTCATATGTTAGTCTTCCACAATTTCATGCTCTCCAGCTCAACCGAATTTCAACAGCCCAAATTTTCACTGAGCTTAGCCCAAGAGCATGAAAGACTTTGAAGTTCAACATGACTGGATGACAATATGTTGGATATGATTGTTATTTGTTAATTAAGAATACCTGCAATTCGGGAAGGGGCGTGGTCACCAGCCAGGCAAGACAGAATCTCCTGCGATTCTTGATCGGTTCATCGGTAGAAAATTTTTAAGAATATGGATTTACTTTGTACTTCAACGGATTCTCGAAATCCATCACCTTGATGAAGTTAAACGTGCCCTCAATCAGATAAAGCCCTAATGATCATAAAGCCCATAAGGCAGTGGTTTTCAACCTTGGGGTCAGGACCCCTTTGGAGATCGAACGACCGTTACACAGGTGTTGCCTAAGACCAGGGGAAAAGACAAATTTCTCATGGTGTTAGGAATTAAAGCTTCTATTCTGCAACCTTGGAACATATTTTTACAATCCGACCAATCAGGCGTTTACAGTGGGGTTGTCCCTCTGACCTTCCTGCCAATCAGCTTAAAGCTCTGTAGGGAGAATTGGCGCTAGACTTATGATTGGGGGTCACCACAACATGAGGAACTGTATTAAGGGGTCACGGCATTAGAAAGATTGAGAACCACTGCATAAAGCAATTTTCTTAGCAGCTGTAATAGAAATCTTCATCATTGCCTTTTTAAATCATGCTTTACAGCTTGCTCCCAGTCTGGTCTACCACCTTGGTAAAGGTAGTCTTCGACTTAAAACAGTTCATTTAGTGACCATTCAAAGTTATGACGTCACGGAAAAAAAAGCAACTTATGTAGGTTTTTCACATTGCAGCCTTCCCATGGTCCCATGGTCAAAATTCAAATGCTTGGCAACCGACTAACATTTATGACGATTGCGGTATCTTGGGGTCATGGGATCTCCTTTTGTGATAAGCAAAGTCAAGGGGGAAACCAGATTCACTGAACAGCCCTGTACTCTTACCAGACCATGTCGTTTGGCAGGGTCTAGGGGAAGAGCCTTCTCTGTGGGGGCCCCGGCCCTCTGGAATCAGCTCCCCCCGGAGATTCGCACTGCCCCCACCCTGCTCGCCTTCCCTAAAAGTTTAAAGACCTATCTGTGCTGCCAGGATTGGGGCCATTAGATCCCAGCCCCCTGGCCGACGAGTGTAATGTGTGAATGGGAATGAATGATTTTATATGTTATTAGAGTTTTTAAAGTTTTTTAGCGATATTATGGTTATATGGTCATATGGTTATGACCTATAAAGCCCTTCATGGCATCGGACCAGAATACCTCCGGGACCGCCTTCTGCCGCACGAATCCCAGCGACCGGTTAGGTCCCACAGAGTGGGCCTTCTCCGGGTCCCGTTGACTAAACAATGTCATTTGGCAGGACCCAGGAGAAGAGCCTTCTCTGTGGCGGCCCCGACCCTCTGGAACCAGCTCCCCCCAGATATCAGAGTTGCCCCCACCCTCCTTGCCTTTCGCAAGCTCCTTAAAACCCACCTCTGTCGTCAGGCATGGGGGAATTGAAATTTTTTTCCCTTCCCCCTAGGCTTATAGAATTTATACATTGTATGCTTGTTTGTATGATTGGTCTCTTAAATTGGGGTTTTTTTAGATTATTTTTTAATATATTAGATTTGTTACATTGTCTTTTTTATTGTTGTTAGCCGCCCCGAGGCGACATACAAATCTAATAAATAAAAATAAATAAAAAATAATTGGATGTTTGGATATGTACGTTGTATATTGTTTGATATGTTGTGAGCTGCCCCGAGTCCTCGGAGAGAGGCGGCATACAAATCCAATAAATAAATGAATAAATAATACTAACTTACTGAAATAAATGCACTGGGGGCAGACTGTGAAGTTTAGTAGTTTATTTTGCTAAAGTTCGGCTAGCTCTAATCAGGAGTATTCTATTCAAATAGGCGCGAAAAGTCCGAGGGAAAGCGCTGGCACCTTTAACTATTTATACTTTCTCCCCCAGCAACCGGCGCAGTTTGACAGTTGTTGCTTTTTCCCGCTTAAAACAGGGTAGCCAATCAATGGTCATCATGCAAATGTGAACTCGTGGTAACGTTTGTACATTTGAATATTTACATAATCAACACTTAACCAACTGCAGTGATTTACTTAACAACCCTGGCAAGGAAAGTCATAAAATGGGGCAAAACTCACTTAATAAATGTTTCACTTAGTGATAGAAATTTGGGTTCAATTGGGGTCGTGAACTGAAGACTACCTGTATTTTTTTTTAATAAACTTTATTGATTTTCTTAAAATTGACAAACATACAAACACACATTTAACATAAAATTGGAGTTGCAGATACCCGGCTTGTTCAAGAAGTCAAATTGCATTACAGAAAAAAGAATACATTATTAATATGTTAAGTCAACCTATTACTTTAAGTGAAAAGAGGAGATTTTATGTTACCTTATTATGAAAAAAACCCATAAACTTCATATCTAAGCAAAGTACAAACACAAAAATTAAATCCTAGCCATACTACTATTGTGCATTTTTAATTCTTCTTTTTGTCTATCCATGTATACACTTTATTCCAAATCACATAAAATTCAGATTCTTCTTGGTTATTTAACCATCTTGTCATCATATCCATTTCAGCGCAGTCTAATATTTTCTTAGTAACCTCTTTGGTAATATCTTCCTCCTTCCAATTTTGCACATATACTATCCTGGCCGCTGTCGTTATATGAATAACTAGATGTAAAATATCTTTCTTATATTTCTGTTTGTTTATACCTAGTAAGTAAAATTCCAGAGTTTTTTCTATCTCTTGCTTTATTATTTCTTTTATTATTCTTTCTATCATTTTCCAATATGTCTTAACTTTGCTACAGCTCCACCATTGATGATAATATGAACCTATTTCTTCTTTACACTTCCAGCACAATGGGGACATATAAGGGAACATTTTTGCAATTCTACTTGGTGGAAGATGCCACCTATAAAACATCTTAATTTGATTTTCCTTTAGCGATACTGACTTTGTCGTTTTCCAATTAAAAGTCCAGACTCTTTCCCATGTGTCTAGATCAATTTCTCTGCCAATATTTCTACACCAACTTATCATGTTGTCCTTTAGGGTTAAGTCTATATTTTTATGACTGATCATATATTTATATGCTTTCCCAATTAGTTTAGTCTGGTTTGTAATTAATAAATTACTTAAATAATTTTTACTCTTATTAAAGATATAAACCTTACTGTCCTTCTGAAATTTAGTCTGAATTTGAATAAATTGCCACCAATCTATTTTAATCCCTTCCTCCTGTAGTTTATTCCTTGATTTTAATTTCATTTGATCGTTTCATAAGTCTTTATACCTTAATATTTTCATTTCCTGTATCGATTTAGGGTGAAGACTACCTGTAATAGGTGGTCTTTCACCTGAATTCTAACAAAAGCCACCATAGCATACAATCCCAGGTCAAATCAGGTGACGTTACTGTTATCTCCTGCTGAAATGACACAGGTTAATTTATTGCTATTTCCCTGCTGAAATTCAACAGCCAATATAAATTACAACTTGCCTTATATGCTCTTTATACTGCATGCCCTGCACTCAACTGAAGTGTGGCAAGAACACCTGACTGAACAGAGACCTTGTGGGTAGAATACACTGATAAGTATACATTGAGATAAAGATAAAAATAAGATAAGACCTGAGTCAAATCTGAATTTCTTTCTATTAATCCAATGTGCCTCATATAAAGGTAGTTAGACTTAGTCTACTGTGATTTTTTTTAAAAAATATTCTCTCTCTATTTATTTTTATTTATTTATTTATTTATTTATTTTGTCTAGTATATAATGTAGGTTTGTGAAGATATAATCATAGTAATATCTGGAGGACAGAATAGTCTGGAGGACAGAAGGAAAAGGGGGGGCATGATCGAAACATTTAAATATGTTAAAGGGTTAAATAAGGTCCAGGAGGAAAGTGTTTTTAATAGGAAAGTGAACACAAGAACAAGGGGACACAATCTGAGGTTAGTTGAGGGAAAGATCAAAAGCAACATGAGAAAATATTATTTTACTGAAAGAGTAGTAGATCCTTGGAACAAACTTCCAGTAGACGTGGTTGGTAAATCCACAGTAACTGAATTTAAACATGCCTGGGATAAACATATATCCATCCTAAGATAAAATACAGAAAATAGTATAAGGGCAGACTAGATGGACCATGAGGTCTTTTTCTGCCGTCAGACTTCTATGTTTCTATATACATCAATAGAAAATTAGAAAAACATTAGGAATAATATATAAGTAATAATCATTGGGGAAAATAGAGTTCATATTCATGAAGCTACTAAGACATAAAGAGACATTAGGACAGGGAATGGAAGGCACGCTGGTGCCCTTATGCACGCCCCTTTCTGACCTCTTAGGAATATGGAGAGGTCAATAGTGGACAGTCTTAGGGTAAAATTTGGGGGGTTGGAGGATGACACTACAGAGTCTGGTAATGAGCTCCATGCTTCGACCACTCGATTACTAAAGTCGTATTTTTGCAAGTTTGGAGCAATTTGCATTAAGTTTGAATTTGTTGTGTGCTCGTGTGTTGTTGTGGTTGAAGCTGAAGTAGTCATTGACAGGGAGGACGTTGTAGCATATGATCTTACGGGCTATGCTTAGGTCATGTTTAAGGCGACGTAGTTCTAAGCTTTCGAGACCCAGGATTGTAAGTCTAGTTTCGTTGTGTGTTGTTTTTTTGCTTTACCAGAATCTTGAGATGCACCCACCAGGATCTATCCAGCCACAAAGAGATTCACTATTTTCAGAATTAATAATTTTGAGTCAATCATTTATTCCACAATTGAATGGAGCTCCCTGTTCTTTCATAGAAACACCTTCTCCTAATTCCCCCAAATATAATAAATTCCAGCAATGCATACTTAGAAGAATGGGCAGTAATAAAACCACTGGGAAGCAGGATTATGGCTAATCTGCCAAAAATCCTGTGCAATCACACACGGATATCATCAAGGCTTACTTGCAATGGTTATTGAAATAGCACATATTGCTTCGGCTTTCCTCCCAAGAATATGAAAGAGAATTCACCTCACAAAGGGATACGCTAATATTTGTACGTCACTGAAAGATGCAAAAGACAAATGCATAAACAATGTACAAGACCGCGTACATATTCATGTAGAAAGGATCTCAAGTTAATAGTAAGTTTCTAAAGTGAATAGATCTCAAGTTATTTCCTGCTCCTGTTTTCCTTCAGAAACCAAAAGGGAGGAGTAAAGCAATAAAACAGGGAGGAAAACAAGAGCAGGGGTCAGTTTGGGATTGCCCGATGCCACAAGAAAAGCATTGCATTTGCAAATTATAATTCTTCCATTAAGAACAAACTGGGGCCTTATATCTCTGCATATCTAACCTGATTTGATCAATTCTATTCACCTAAGAGCTGATTCCTCCCCACACACCTCCCACAGTCTCCCAGATTTACTAATACATCCTTTTTTAATTTTAACTATCAGGAGAAATTTTCTGACAGTTAGAGCAATTAATCAGTGGAAAAACTTGCCTGCAGAAGTTGTTATTTATTTATTTATTTATTTATTTATTTATTTATTTATTTATTTATTATTTATTTATTTGTTTGTTTATTTATTTATTTATTTATTTATTTATCAGATTTGTATGCCGCCCCTCTCCGTAGACTCGGGGTTAGTTAGTTAGTTAGTTAGTTAGTCCAATACACAATAATACACAATGAAGATTATAGTGGATATCCTCGAAGTAAAATATATCAAGGAAAGAATAGAGGAGAAAATATAGGAAAAAAATATATCAAGGAAAGAATAGAGGAGAAAATATAGGAAAAAAATATATCAAGGAAAGAATAGAGGAGAAAATATAGGAAAAATATATCAAGGAAAGAATAGAGGAGAAAATATAGGAAAAATATATCAAGGAAAGAATAGAGGAGAAAATATAGGAAAAATATATCAAGGAAAGAATAGAGGAGAAAATATAGGAAAAATATATCAAGGAAAGAATAGAGGAGAAAATATAGGAAAAATATATCAAGGAAAGAATAGAGGAGAAAATATAGGAAAAATATATCAAGGAAAGAATAGAGGAGAAAATATAGGAAAAATATATCAAGGAAAGAATAGAGGAGAAAATATAGGAAAAATATATCAAGGAAAGAATAGAGGAGAAAATATAGGAAAAATATATCAAGGAAAGAATAGAGGAGAAAATATAGGAAAAATATATCAAGGAAAGAATAGAGGAGAAAATATAGGAAAAATATATCAAGGAAAGAATAGAGGAGAAAATATAGGAAAAATGTATCAATTAGAGAATAGAATAAAAGAATAGGGATTGAAGAGATGAGATATGAGATACGGGAGAGACAATAGGACAGGGGACGGGAGGCACACTAGTGCCCTTAGATTCTTAGGAATCTGGAGAGGTCAACTGTGGACAATCTAAGGGTAAAGTGTTGGGGGTTAGGGGATAACACTACGGAGTCTGGTAATGAGTTCCACGCTTCGACAACTCAATTACTAAAGTCATATTTTTTACAGTCATGTTTGGAGCGTGTTAAGTCTGTATAACCATTGTAAAACTGTGTAAAAGAAAAAAACCCTTGTAAATACTGTCTAAACTATGAATAAACCTTGGCCGCGTCTGATTGGTTAAGACGCACGGCCGTTTCTTTTAGGCGCGAGCCTTAAAGTATAAATAGGGCTGTTTTGACACTTACAGCTCAGATGCGTTCCTTGCTGGAGTCACTTGTTAGAGAGCTGAATAAACGGAACCATCTTGTACTTCTTGTCTGAGTCTCATTCATTTCACTGGCGACGAGAGAACGAAGAATCCACGAGTCAAGCATGAATCACCTCCAGATCGGCCGGGCTCCCGACTACTTCGACCCCGAGAAGTCGTCTTGGGACGCCTACATGGCGAAATTTGACATCTTCCTAGACGCGGCAGGAATGGGAGAAGCCGACGACAAAAGGAAGCGGGCGATCTTCTTGAACTATTGCGGGACTGAGATTTTTGACCTCGTCCAAACGCTCACCGACCCGCTTCCAGCTAAATCCGTTCCGTGGGACGACCTCCAAGCAAGACTGGCAAACCACTTCAAGCCAACGAAGCCTGCCATAGTCTACAGACATCAATTTTCCAAAATGATCCAACGGGAGTCTGAAACAATCAACCAATTCGCCACGAGACTTCGCACGGTACTGTCAAAGTGCCGCTTTGACAGCCCAGAAGCTCGCCTCACAGACGCTCTAATTTTTGGAATGAAGAACGCGACGGTCCGAAACAAGATCCTAACAGAGGACGACCCAACGCTTCAGTCAGTTATCAAGCTGGCCCAAACAGCCGAAGTAGCTGACGCGGCCGCTAAAGAACTAAAAGAACATGAAAAGAAGGAGACCGTCTCCAAAATCTCCGTTGCTGTTTCCCGCGCCGAAACCACAGACGACCTCAGCCCAGCTGCCACGGACGACGACGCCTGTCTCCTGCTACCGTCCGAGCAAGCCAGACAACCCAGATACCAACGTCCCTCCAACCCATGCCCCGGTTGCCGAGGAAATCACCCACGACAGCGTTGCCCCTTCAGGGACGCCTTTTGCCGCCGCTGCAATCGACGCGGGCACATCGCCGAGGCTTGCAGAGCGCCCCTTCCAGAGGAGTCCTTCTCTACACCCCGCCAACATCGTTTCAACAACCAGGCACAACAACCGCGAGACAACAAATTTTCAAGAGGCTTCAATCGCAGAAACGACTCCACCGCTAACCGTGACTACGCACGAGGTAAAGCACAAACTTACGTAAATTGCGCAACTGCTAAAGGAGGGAACAAGATTATCATCTCGCTACTTTTAAATAACAAACCCTGTGACCTAGAATTAGACACAGGCTCTAAGCATTCTATTATGCCTTGGGACAAATTCAAAATGTATATGCCAAATTTTCTTAAAACTGACTTTGTCAACTCAACTTTAGTAATAAGGGATTTTCAGGGAAATGTTATACCTGTTTTGGGAAAAGTAGATGTGCCTGTAAAATTTAAAAATTGTGAATATTCTCTTCCTCTGATCGTGGTTGAGGGAGCCAAACACTCCCTCCTGGGTCTAACATGGATGTCTCCTTTGGGTATCGAAATACTGGGTCTTTGTCATGTAAATGCTGAATGTAATGTTCCTGATTTTATTCAAGAATTTCCTGAGGTCTTCAGCCCTACTTTGGGCACTTATAATGGGGCCCCTATCTCCTTCTCTCTAGATCCTAAGGTACCCCCGGTCAGACTTAAGCCTCGCAGGGTACCCCTACCGCTTTTGCCTAAACTAGACATCCAATTGGACAAACTAATTGCCCAGGGCATCTTAGTCCCAGTAGAACAAGGGACATGGGAAACCCCCATTGTCACCCCAGTTAAACCTGACGGCTCCTTAAGGGTCTGTGCAGACTACAAAGCCACTATCAATAAAGCCCTTCAACACCACCCATACCCAATCCCAGTAGTCCAGCAGTTGCTGCATTCCCTGGGGGAAGGGAGAGTCTTTTCAAAAAATCGACCTCGCACAAGCTTACCAACAGCTTCCGGTCGATGAGGCCACATCCCTGGCCCAAACCATAGTAACCCACAGGGGTGCCTTCAGATGCACCCGCCTGCAATTCGGGGTCAGTATCGCCCCAGGCATTTTTCAAAGTTTCATGGAACGATTATTAGCAGGTATAAAAGGGACCTCCCCATACTTTGACGATATATTTATATCAGGTAAAAACCAAGCAGAATTAAACATGCGCATCAGGGAAGTGTTGGCTAGACTTCAAGCTAAGGGTTTAAAAGTAAAACCAGACAAATGTGTGTGGGGAGCAAATAGCATAGAATTTCTGGGCTATAGAATAGACAGTGAGGGAATACACCCCACAGCAGATAAATTAGAGGCCATAACCAAAGCACCAGAGCCTAATAATAAGACAGAACTCCAAGCATTTCTGGGCCTTCTTAATTTTTATTCTGTCTTCCTTAAACAGAAGGCAACGGCAGCAGAACCACTACACCGACTGCTGCAGAAGGGAGTTCCCTGGACCTGGGGCACAATGGAGCGCGAAGCTTTTCTTAAAATAAAACAGTTATTGACCTCCAAAAGCGTAGTGGTTCAATACAGCTCAACTTTGCCCATAAGGCTCACGTGCGATGCTTCGGCGTATGGGGTTGGCGGGGTATTAGCTCACATAATGCCAAACGATACAGAGGCCCCCATCGCTTTCTTTTCTAAAACCTTGTCCACGGCAGAGAGAAATTACAGCCAATTAGACAAAGAGGCATTGGCCCTAGTCTCAAGCGTTAAGAAATTCCATTATTACCTGTGTGGGAGGAGTTTTGAACTTGTAACAGATCACAAACCCCTGCTTGGTCTTCTAGCTGCCAATAAACCAACTCCTCCCTTCATGTCCCCTAGATTAATAAGATGGGCTCTATTCCTGTCAGGATATCAATACCAATTAACTCATAAGGGGGGAAAATCAATAAACCATGCTGACGGCCTAAGTAGATGCCCCATGCCCGAGTTAGTCTCAGATCCAACCCCCACAGAGGATGTTTTACTAATTGACCTTGAGGAAAATTGCCTGACCACTGCCAAAGAGGTGGCTGAGCACACTAAGAAGGATTCACTGTTGTTAAAAGTAATCAATTGTATTCAAAAAGGATGGTTGGGAGATTTTGAGGAAACTGGCCTGTCAGAATTCAAAGCAAAAAGGTTGGAACTATCCTACTTGAAGGGATGTGTGCTATGGGGCGACAGGGTGGTTATCCCCAATACCTTAAAACAGAAGGTACTAAGCATGCTGCACGCAGGCCACCCAGGCATTGTTAGAATGAAGGGGCTAGCCAGAGGTTACTTGTGGTGGCCAGGGTTAGACAGGGACATTGAGCAGTGGGTAGCAAACTGTGACCCTTGCCAGGAGTCACGACCCAATCCCCCGAAAACAACACCTCTGGAATGGGAAAGACCCACTGGGCCATGGTCACGCATTCACATCGATTTCGCAGGGCCTATTGGAACTCAAAACTTTTTAATTGTGGTAGATGCTTTCTCCAGATGGGTGGAAATTATTGCTATGCAAAACATTACAACCTGTGCCACCATTAAAGCTTTATATCATTTGTTTGCCACACATGGGTGCCCAGACATCCTAGTCTCAGATAACGGGCCACAATTGACTGCCAGACAATTCGAGTGTTTCTTAAGCAACTTAGGGGTCAGACACGCACTCACATCCCCTTACTCGCCATGGGTTAATGGCCTTGCAGAACGTTACGTACGTGTGGCCAAAGAAGCCTTGCGCAGGGCAGGCCCAGGGGAAATTCAACACAAGTTAGATCAATTTCTACTGATGCAGCATATCACCCCAAATTCTGTCACAAACAAAAGCCCAGCAGAGATTCTAATGGGTCGAAAAATAAGAACCCCCCTGGACAGGTTGCACCCTCGTTATTGTACAAAAAATGTAAATGATGAATCATGTATAGCACCTGAAAGAAATATGTACCTAGGGCAACTTGTTTTTGCTAGAAACTTTGACGGGGGGTTGAGTTGGCTGAAAGGAAAGATATTGCAACAAACAGCCCCAAAATCTTATGTGGTACAATTGGAAGATGGCCGCACATGGAGGCGGCACATCGATCATTTAAGGGGGCGCATAACAACAAATGAAGAGCCGGCCGCTAACAGAAATTCTTCCCCCCAAGCAGACATTAATTCGCAACTCGAACTTTTGGAAATACAAAGAGACTTACCACGGCCAGATGCATCCTCCAGCGACGCCGAACCTTCCTCCTCCTCAGGGCACGGCGCGCCACCAGCATACTTGTCTCCGCAGGCCAGAGCCCCCACTTGGGCCCAGCCGCGGACTGGAGACAACTGCGAGCCAACCTCCACCATAGACATACCAGCCGGTAATGATCTGCGCAGGTCGGAGCGCACGTCACGCCGGCCCAATCGATTGGAGGACTACGTTACTTGGCTCACTGATTGACAGTTTGCCTCAACTAATGAGGGAGGGGTGTTAAGTCTGTATAACCATTGTAAAACTGTGTAAAAGAAAAAAACCCTTGTAAATACTGTCTAAACTATGAATAAACCTTGGCCGCGTCTGATTGGTTAAGACGCACGGCCGTTTCTTTTAGGCGCGAGCCTTAAAGTATAAATAGGGCTGTTTTGACACTGACAGCTCAGATGCGTTCCTTGCTGGAGTCACTTGTTAGAGAGCTGAATAAACGGAACCATCTTGTACTTCTTGTCTGAGTCTCATTCATTTCAGAGCGGTTAATATTAAGCTGGCCCAGCCTGGCAGCAGGACATATAAATAGCTGCCAGGCGTGGCCAGAGTTGTTGGGTTTCTACTTGTTGCCAGCCTTCTACTTCCTTGCAGCTCTTTCTAATAAATCTCAGTCGTTCTTTGCAAACCTCTGAGCGTTATTTCAAAGGGGGGATTTTACAAATTCCTGTTAGCCTCTCCTTTAATATCCACATTCTTCACCAGGTAGTGTTAGAGTTGCTCGGTTTCTAATTCCCCCCTCTCACAACTCTTTCAAACTGGACCTTTCTTCGCCTTCAGAAAGACTGTTCAAAGAACCTAGGTGCGAAATCTAGGCCACGCTGTGGGTGACCTGTTTTAGCTGAGGTTTCCTGTAAGGCTGCCTTGGTGGATAATGGGGGCTGTGAAACAAATACAAAAGCCACTATAGTGAGAGACACAAGCCAGCAGCTCTAAGTGAGAGACAGAGGAAGTCTTACTCACACCTTATTCAACACCAACCATCTTCGCTTAGTTCAAGCACCTTGTGCTGCCATTGTTGTAACAACTTCTTTAAAGCAGAAAATACCAAGTCTGGAGTAAGTCCTCCAAAGTCCCTTCCAAATCTTACTACCGTGTTTCCCCGAAAATAAGACACTGTCTTATATTAATTTTTGCTCCAAAAGTTGTGCTACGTCTTATTTTCGGGGGGGGGGGTGCCTTATATTTCTCAAATAAGACAAATTCACAGGCAGAAAAGCTGACACCCCAAAGAAAGTGTACCGTATGGTACACTGATTACGGTACGGTACCTGTCGGTATGGCACACACACACACAAACGACGGCACTTATATGGTACAACAGTATACTCCTGCTATTGCAGCTTCCGGCCACCAGGGGAACTACAGTCTACACACTGTAGTGGAGACTGTAATGGCGGTGAGACAGCAGCAGACTGTGTCTGCTGTACTGGACAGTACAAAGTGATAGAAGGGGCCAGCAGGGGACGCCACATTATTACAGTACCACTATGAACAGCTTTGAATGGTACCGTATGTTTTTCCACCGTACCGTATGTAAACTTGACTACGCCTTATTTTCGGGGGGTGCCTTATATTAGCAAATTCTGCAAAGCCTCTGACATGCGTTACTTTCAGGGTACATCTTATTTTCGGGGAAACAGGGTATTCTACAGTATGTTCTAAGTAACCCTGGAGTCTTCATTGAGCCCCATTGCTACCTCATTGTAGCCAGGCTGGACAAAAATTGGGGAGTGGGGGAGAGACGTTTCTGGTTTTTTAAAGCTATTGTCCTTCAAACATCAAGATTGTCTCCCACACACACAGAGTTGGATGGGATCTTGGGGGTCTTCTAATCCAACCCACTACCTGAGCAGAAGACCTATCAAGCGAAGGGCTGTCAAAAAAAGTATTACCACACTGTGGGTGTGGCTTGATGGTTATGTAACCAGGTAGGAGTAGCTTGCTGACCATGTGACAAGGCGGGAGTGGCTTGAAGATCATGTGACTTGACCAAAGATTTTCCAAGAACCTCAAAACAATACCCATATCAATGGACTCAAAAAAAGCAGGTCATCAAATTCACCCACATCCTAGAAGTGAGCAGCTATAGAACAGTGAAATGACAGAAACATCTCAGTTAGAATTTTGAAAGCACATTTTGCGCATTGTCATAAAGGTGCCTTCATGATTAAAATGGCCACTCACAAAATAATCACTTACTCAAAGGCAACAATCTTAAGTGTTCCTTGCTACGTTCGCAGCCTAAATGAACATCCCAAAATACTCCATTCCACATAACAGTCTTAACCCTCCTTCCTGCAGACTACCAAACAAAATCAAGGTTTCTGGCAAAACATTAGGTTTCAAGCATTATTCATTTATTCTCTTGAGCAAGGGTCCCCAAACTTGGCAACTTTTGTGCCACAAGGCTATTAACTGCTTATCCCCTGGCCAATGAATGAAAGGGATGCTTGCTGTTTAAATGGGAGTGACTGTTTTTAAATGGTTTTAGTTTTTAAATTTAATTGGATTTCCGAAGTTTTCACTGTCTTGAGATGTTGTAAGCCGCCTGAGTTCTCGGAGGGGGGCAGCATATAAATCCAACAAATAAACTTTAAGACTTGTGAATTTCAACTCCCAGAATTCTCCAGCCAGCTATGAAGACCTCAGTTCTAGAGAATACTACAGCGATTTGGAAAGGAGGGCGAAGCAGAAACCCAGATCACATAGAATTAATTCCAGATCTTATCTTAGACAGAGCTTTTAATTATTGGATTTGTTATATATTGTTGTGAGCCGCCCAGAGTCTTCAGAATGGGATGGCATAATTTAATATATTATTATTATTATTATTATTATTATTATTATTATTATTATTATTATGTCAGTACAACACAGCAAATGAGATCACTATGCTGGATTTCGTATTTTATCACCAGTCAGGCGCTTCCCAAGCACCTAGGACTGCGTGATGTAGCGGCGAATTATGTCTGCCGATCCCAGTAAAGCGGCCTTTTGCAATTGACAGATGGAGATTTTGTCAATTCCGATGGTTTTCAAATGTCCGCTGAGATCCTTTGGCACTGCGCCCAGTGTGCCAAGTACCACTGGGACCACTTTCACAGGCTTATGCCAGAGTCGTTGCAGCTCGATTTTTAGATCTTCATATTTCACTAATTTCTCTAGCTGCTTCTCCTAAATTCTGCTGTCTCCTGGGATTGCGATGTCGATGATCCATGCTTTCTTTTTCTCCACGATCACAATGTCTGGTGTGTTATGCTTCAGAATTCGGTCAGTCTGAAGTCGGAAGTCCCACAGTAGATTTGCTTGCTCATTTTCGACCACTTTTTTGGGCTTATGATCCCACCAGTTATTTGCCACTGGTAAATGGTAGTTCCGGCATTATTATTATTATTATTATTATTATTATTATTATTATTATCATTATTATCATCATCATTATTATCTCCTTATACTTTTCCTAGACACTTTAGTTTGTAGCAGAAACACCGATTTTGGGGATTTAAAACGCTTTCGGGAAGAAGGTAGAGGCTGCCCAAAGAGGACGCCCTGCATTTTCTTTCACCATCGTTGGGTGCAAATTGGGTCCTCTGGGGCAGAGCTCCATTTTCACTATCCCCGCTGCGCCCCCCCCCCCCCCCCCCCCCCGGTCTGGGCAGCAGCCCACCCCTGATTCCATTGTACAAGTTTTTGTGACAACTTGAAGATGGGTAGGCTGGGGAAATCCAGGAGTTGAAGTCCACATGTCTTCAAGTTTGCCAATGTTGAGAAAGACTGCATTACACCATGCCCGTAGGGTTGTTTCTGTGGGTGGGGAAATGCTGTTTCAGAAATGGCATTGTATCACAGCCATGTGCTTCAAGAAACAAGCACATAATAAATAAATAGCAGTAGCACTTTAAACTTATATACTGCCTTCATAGTGCTTTACTGCCCTGTCTAAGCGGTTTACAGAGTCAGCATATTGCCCACCCCACAACAATCTGGGTTCTTCGTTTTATTGACCTTGGAAGGGTGGAACGCTGGGTCAACCATGAGCCAGTGAGAATCGAACTGCTGACAGTCGGCAGAATTAGGCTGCAATACTGCACTCTAACCCCTCTCCCACCGTGGCTCATCATGAATCATGAATAAATCAATATATATATTTTTTTAAATCATGAATAAATAAATAAATTCTCCCTTGCTTCCAATGGAGACTACTCTGTTGGAAACTTGCAAAGTTTGGGGAATTTTTTATGAAGGGATTGAAAATAAAAATAGCAATAATTAAAATAGATTATTATTATTTTGAAAGTAATGTAAATAAAGAATTACAAATTGGATGGTAGAAACCCGGAGGATGAAAAGAGAAATGGTGGCAGCGTTAGATAATTATTTAACACAAGTTTAAAGCAGTTTAAGATTTATATCATTTTGATTACAAAATTTTTATAATTATTTTTTAGCTTAGTTGTTGAAGTGATGGAGTTAGGACTGATGAAATGAAAACAGAATTTTAAAATGTTTTGTTAAGTTTTTTGAGATAAGAAAATTTTGTTTGTATATTGTTAGGCATTGATGTTGTGTTTGCATTTGCATATGATTTATAAGGTGGAGAAAAAAAATTAAAAAAATAATACTAAAAAAAGAGAATACTCTTCCTTTACCATATCTCCCACTATTAAGTTCCCATCAGAACAACATAGGAAAAGAAGATAGAACAAATACGAAAATACTAATATCTGTTAGAATTGGGCGTTTACATACAAATGGAAAGGCTTTGATAGTTTTTAATGATTTCATTTTTTTAATAATAAGGTTTATTAAAAGTGTAAAAATGCATTGTGGGGTCCTTGGTGCTCTCTGAGTTTGGTTGAGTTCTTGCAGACGTTTCATTACCAAGCTAGGTAACATTATCAGTGCTAGTATGGAGTGTGGATTGTTTGCCCTGTCAGTGTTGGTGGGAAGGGTTCTGAGATTGGGCTGTGGTTTCCTGCCAGTTTGTGTGGATATTGACCTCATCATTGTCCATCTAATGTCAATTGTGGTGTTAGTATCTGCTCACCTGGGTGTTGATTGCTGGTGAGGATGTCTTTTTGTTTCCTTTTAGTTTTATTCTTGTTTCTTCTAATTGGTATGTAGATGTTGTTTATGTCTATGTGCCTGTGGATGGCCAATTTGTGCCAGGCTTTTAGGAATTCTCTAGCAGCCCCCAACCTTAAGGACACCAGGGATGAGCAATGGGTTGCAGTCGCTACGGCTGGGATCGGAGTTCCGGTAGCGGAAATGGAGTTGCGCACATGTCTCTGCACCCCCGACCTGAGCCCATGTGCAACTGCGTGAGATTTGATTCTGCACAGGCGCAGCAAGTGAAATCTCATGCAAGGACGCTCTCGTGGGTGAGATTTCACTGATTTTCAGCAATTATTTTTGCTTCTGCGAATGCATAAGAAATCGCCAAAATTTCACACGCATAAGCACCCTCTAATACGACTCTTATTTGGTAGCTATTTTGTAATCTTTATTCCTTAAAAGTACACTAGCTAAACACGGCTACAGTGACAGTTTGTATGCGAGTTAAAGAAAGAGCACGTAATACAGTAGCTTTCCCTATTTATACATTTCAGCCCGGCAACAGGAGCTTCTGACAGCGATACAATTTTGGCGCCAACCCGCGGGAGCCAATTGAAACAAGGTAAACAACTTTCATAAAATACATTGCATTCTGCTTGACAACTGAGCCTATATGTATTCTGCTTGACAACAGATCTTCCATACATAACACCCTCACGTGGGATTTCACTTGCTGTGCATGCACAGAAGCCAAATCGCATGCCAATCGGTGCACATGTCCCATTGGACATGCACACGCCCGCGACAATCATAGAGACTGTACCAGTAGCATCCGGTAAGTGCAAATCCCGCCTGCCAGGGATCAGTACCACGGAGAGAGAATACTCCATGGACTGGAGAAGGCACAGTTTTGTATGCTGCCTGCATCCAACGGATGGGGTTTTGCTTGTTTGTGTGGCCTGGTTTCCAGAATGGCAGAGCCGGGTGACAGTTCATGGACTGGAGGTTGGGGACCCCTGTTTTAGGATGGTCACGGCTTTTCAGTTGAAACAATGGTGAAGTCTATCCAAGTGTGATGAAGTTGACCTATGAAGACCTACATGGCATAGAACCAGATTATCTCCGAGACCGCCTTCTGCCGCACAAATCCCAGCATCTGGTGAAGTCCCACAGAATTGGTCTCCTCAGGGTCCCATCAAACAAACAATGTCAGCTGGTGGGACCTAGGGGAAGAGCCTTCTCTGTGGGGGCCCCAGCCCTCTGGAACCAGCTCTCCCCAGAGATTCGCACTGCCCCCACCTTCCTTGCTTTCCGAAAAAGTTTGAAGACTTCGGGGCTACTAGATACTCTCCCCTCCTGACCAACGAATGTGTTTAGAATAATCTACGGATTGAGTGAATGAGAACTGAATGTTTTTAAGTTTTTAGGATGTTTTTTAAGTCTTTTAACTGTTATTAATTGGATCAAATTGTTTTGTTATGCATTCTGTGTTTGTTGTGAGCCGCCCCAAGTTCACAGAGAGGGGCGGCATACAAATCCAATAAATAATAAATAAATAAATAAATAAATAAATAAAGCATTTTCAACATGTTTTTGGAGTGCTACTTGGTGTTCATGGATGCACTTTGCTAGTCTTCTGCCTGTCTGTCCTAAAAATACAAAGATTTTTTTAAAAAATTGAAATTCAGAAAAGCATAAAAATAAAAACATAAAGGAAAAATAAGGAAAAAAGGTATAAAGAGAAAAAAAATAAAGAAATGATTTTCCCCCTTGACTAGGATTAGTATAATTTCAGTAACTTATCACCTTCTCTAAAATTTCAGCTAAAAATCTCTTCTTCCCGTATCTTATCTTTTATCTTTAAATGAAATATAAAACCACATTACTCAGTCTTAACCAGCAAAAAGTCCATTGTTACCAGAAATAACAACAATATACTTAACCTTAATCAAATAAATCAGTTTCATATACTCCTCCTTTAGTTTGAACACAGTAATTACCCTTTTTACTAAAAATACAAGAAAAATCTGTTCTTCCCATAACTTCCTTCTTATCTGTAAACAAATCTTTAAAACCTAGTCATTCAAACCTAGTCATGAAAAATCTGTTAAGAGCTACCAGAAACAACAACGTATTAAAATTCCTGATCTTTACACCAACAAGTTAATTTCTTGTCATTTTCTATTTATCTCCTCTGAGAAACTCCTTAACATTTATATTTTAATCTTTAACAAGCCAGCTTTGTAATTCTTTACTTTAAAACACCATCGTCTATCACTTTGTCCGAAAAATAGAACCAAAAAAATTTCTTCTTCGCTTATCTATAAACGAATGTTTAAAGCCTTGTTATTCACTCCTGATTGAGAAAAATCCATTACATACACATATATGCAGTATATATACGGTGTGTGTATGTGTGTGTGTGTGTGTGTGTGTGTGTGTGTGTGTGTGTGTATGTATGTATATACATACACATGTTTTATATATATATCACATGTTTCTGCTGAATTTTTAAAATTAAGGGAGACTAGGATAGCGTTATTTCGGCCTTATTCTGGCCTCATCAGCTAGCCATACCCTTACTGGGATTTGATCCTTGGGCCTCTGCCTTGTAAGGCAGAGAATTAACCTCTAGGCTTTGTACCAGGGAGGGGCTATATGTTTTTTCTGCTGGATCACCCTGGTATATTGAAGGAACATCACAGTTCCTTTTTGCCTATAGGCCCAACCCCGGGCCATTTCAAGACAGTTAATTTGTTCATAGCCAACAACTAGGATAGATCTATTTCAGCCTTATTTTGACCTCATCAGCTAGCCATATCCACTGGGACTTGAACCTGCAACATTTGCCTTGTAAGGCAGAGAATTATCCTCTAGGCTACAGTATCCAATCCCTTCAGCTTTGCACCAGGGAAGGGTTACATATTTTTGTGTCGAATCACCCTGGTGTATCGAAGGAACATCACAGCTCCTTATTTGCCTCTCGGCCCAACCCAGGGCCATTTCCAACGCAGTTAATTTTTTTGATAGCCGACAGTTCTCTCTATCTATATGTATGTAGCTTGTTCTGAGTTTGGGTTTTGCTCCGTGTAATATTTTGAGTGTCTATGCGACGTTTCAGTGAAATCACATTCACCATCATCAGGCTGAAGATGTAAGCTTCGTGCTGCTGTAGATATAGTATATATATATATATATATATATATATATATATATATATATATATATATCTCACTTGTTTAAGCTGAATTTGAAAATTAAGGGAGACTAGGATAGATCTATTTCGGCCTTATTTTGGCCTCATCAGCTAGCCATACCCACTGGGACTTGAACCTGCAACCTTTGCCTTGTAAGGCAGAGAATTATCCTCTAGGCTACAGTATCCAATCCCTTCAGCTCTGTACCAGGGAAGGGTTACATTTTGTGTCGAATCACCCTGGTATATTGAAGGAACATCACAGCTCCTTTTTTTGCCTCTCGGCCCAACCCAGGGCCATTTCCAAGGCAGTTAATTTTATTGATAGCCGACAATTCTATCTGTATGTGTCACTTGTTTAAGCTGAATTTGAAAATTAAGGGAGACTAGGATAGATCTATTTCGGCCTTATTTTGGCCTCATCAGCTAGCCATACCCACACACACATATATATATATATATATATATATATATATATATATATATATATATACATACCCATATATATATATATATACACACACACACACACATACCATATATACTATATATACATTGTATATATATTGTGTGTGTTTGTGTGTGTATATGTTTAATGTGTTGTAATATGCTAACTTATTTGATCAAGACTACATATATATGCAACCTATCCCTATGCTTAGATACTTACCTACCTACCTACTGCCTACCTACCTACATACATACCAGTACATACTTACATAATAGGAATATAGTGGCTAAGTGGATAACATACTGGGCTTGTCTACCAGAAGATTAGCAGTTTGAGACCTAGGTACAGTAAGATAAAGTGAGCTCCTGTTCTTTGCTCCAGCTCCTGCCGACCTAGGAGTTTGAAACCATGCAAATACAATCCATAGATAAATAGGTACTGAATAGAATGGAATGGAATGGAATTCTTTATTGGCCCAGCATGATTGGACACACAAGGAATTTGTCATTGGTGCATATGCTCTCAGTGTACATAAAAGAAAAGATACATTTGTCAAGAATGATGAGGTATGACAGTTAATGATTGCCAAAGGGTACAAATAAGCAATCAGGAAGCAATCAATATTAATAAAGTTAATTATTAATATATAAATATTAATAACTTCCCTCTTTGGTAAGAAAGAAGCAGCTTTCTGTGAGCCTTTGATGTATAGGCATGCTGGCCATATGACCATGGAAGTGGCTCTTCATGTCTCTCTCTGTGTGTGTGTGTGTAATTATATCTATGATCAAATAAGGCAACATTATATTCCTTCTTTTCGCTTTTAAATAGCTTTATTCCCTTTAAATAATATGCCAAAAATGGATTTCTTTTCATTTTCTATTTGTCATTACTCAGGAATTCCGTCATAAGTATAATACATCTCTTTTGTATGCCCAAGGTAAGAAAGCTGTTCATTCTTCTGATATTTTATTTGTATGTCCCTTTCGGTTATTAAGATATCAGACACCACTGTCCGAGAAGAAACAATGTTTGTGGAATACTGCCTCTTTGTTCTTTTGAAACCCTACTGTCTTTGTAGTGCGGTCCCGTTGTATTAGATTGCACAGGAATGAAGAATCGAAATGTAAAACAGTTCAGCACCTTTATTGAGCTTCGGCTATTACTAAGATAAAACTGCCGGAGAGCTGCAAGGAAGCCGCTTTTAAGGGCTTCCCTGAAATCTGGCCAGCCAGTGACAGCTGTTCAATTCCGCCGCCACTGCATTAGCCAATCTGGTCACTGCACCTCAAGAAGGATATAATAGAACTGGAAAAGGTGTAAGAAAGGGCAACAAGAATGATCAAGGAAATGGAGCCCCTCCCTTATGATACCAGGTTGCAAAGCCTTGGTCTCTTCAGCCTTGAAAGACGGCGTTTAAGGGGTGACTTGATCGAAGGGTATAAAATCATGCATGGGATAGAAAAGATGGATAGAGAAAATTCTTTTCTCTGTCACACAATACTAGGACAAGGGGGCACTCCCTAAAGCTCATAGGTAAGGTAAGAAAGCGAGGACAAATCAAGGGAAATATTTCTTCACCCAGAGGGTCGTTGGTTTATGGAATTCACTTCCAGAAGAGGCCGTGACAGCTGTCAGCCTTGATAGCTTCAAGGCAGGATTAGACAGATTCATGGATGCCAAGTGTATCGGTGGTTATTGAAACGGTTGTCCATGTGCCACCTCTATGTTGGTTGAGGCAGGCAGGATTCCTTTCAGTACCATTTGTTGGGGGTCAGGGGAAAGGGAGGGTCTTGCCTTCTCTTTCTGCTCAAGATTCCCATGGACAGTTGGTGGGCCACTGTGTGACACAGAATGCTGGACTTGATGGGGTTTGGCCTAATTCAGCATGGCTCTTCTTATGTTCTTATGTTCAATCAATGGCAGCTATGCAAATTTACTCCGTATGTCAGTACATAACACATTTCCTTATTAATTATATCCTAATGGCCTTACTGACCTCACTAGGTATATGATCTAAAGAAATACTCATTGTTTGCTGCTGCATCCAATCATGTTCAAATCTGCACAAGTCTATAAAGAGGCATTGTTACCTCATCTTTATCTCCAGTGCTATCAATAAACCAGTTGAATTGAAGGACTTGTATAAGGACTTGTATTGAAGTAAGTAGACTTCAATACAAGTCCTTCCAATGATGCTATTGTAAAATAACAAACAGTGCTGTATTTGTTCACTCAGAGAAATGTTCTTCTCTAAACCTTTTTAAATTTTGGACCTTTTATTTCAGCGCTGCAGTTAATATTGTCTGTTTTTATGAACATTAAATATAAAGGTTCAGTTACAATTTCTGTGTGATAGACTGCTTTGTATTCATTTTTTTAAAAAATAACTTTAATAGCTATCCTGTTCAGTAAACCAGACGTAGGTCAAATGTGAGGCTGAGATTTAAGGACCAGAAAATAGTTTATTTCTGTTGGCAGGTCAGTAATAAACTCAATCTGTATAGTCTGGAGAACAGAAGGAAAAGGGGGGATATGGTCGAAACATTTAAATGTTTTAAAAGGTTAAATATGGTTCAGGAGGGAAGTGTTTTTAATAGGAAAGTGAACACAAGAACAAGGGTGCACAATCTGGGGTCAGTTGGGAGAAAGATCAGAAGCGACATGAGAAAATATTATTTTACTGAAAGAGGAGTAGATGCTTGGAACAAACTTCCAGGAGACGTGGTTGGTAAATCCACAGTAACTGAATTTAAACATGCCTGGGATAAATTTAATTTATGAATTTAAACATGCATAAAAAATTTATGCATGGTATGTTTGTATGTATGATTGGTTTCTTAAATTGGGGTTTCTTTTTAAATTAACTTAAATATTAGATTTGTTTATATTGTTTTATTACTGTTGTTAGCCGCCCCGAGTCTGTGGAGAGGGGCGGTATACAAATTTGATTAATAAATAAATAATAAAAACACAGGAAATAGTAAAAGGGCAGACTATAGATGGACCATGAGGTCTTTTCCTGCCATCAATCTTCTATGTTTCTAAAGGCTGGACAAACTCAGTTTGTGCTTTAAAGTCTGAATTCTACTCCATTGGCTAGTCTGAAAGGATAATGTGACTTAGTTCACTGGCTAAGGGTTCTCTGTAAACAATCCACTCTCACACTTACAAACTTGGCTAGGCTTACAACATCCCTGATGTGTGAAACAATAGGCAGATACTTAAAACAGGTCGGATCATCTTCAAGTGTCTTTTCAAATTGGGGGAATGGAAAGGCTGGCCATCTGGAAAATCCTGTAGAGCTTTGCATCTTTGTAAACAGATTATAAAAGTCCATACTGCCATCTTCTGAACAGCATTTGAGAAATCAGGGATCTGATAATACATGAATAAATGCTAAGTGAAAAGACCTCCAGGGTCCCTTCCAACTGTATGGTTATTCCGAGTCTATAATCTAATGCAAATTGCACAGGACTGAAACCATTTTCTGATTCAGGCTTCATTTGACATGATAAGTTGAATCATGATTTAGTCCAATATTATAGATTCTTGTGACAAATGAATCACAGATTAGCCTCGGGGTCTGAGTTTATATCTCACACCAGCCTAAAAAGTAGTTGGTTAATTTATGATCCAGCATGTGTGCTTTGGAGGGGGCGGGGTTTCCGTAGGTATTTTTTATTTTTCATTTCCAAAAATATAAAAAATTCATCTTTCCTTAAGCAATGAGTCATCTGGGTAGAAAAATCTCTGTGCTACATCTTTCACCATTTACAACATTCACCTCCACATCAATATTATTTATCTAAACTTAAAGTTATGATATATTAAACTTGGTTAACTTTTCATTATCTTCTTAATATCTTCTAGTGATGAATATCATATTAAAATTAAACATCATTATTCTCATCATACATGTACTAACAATGTTCATCGGTGTGTTGAGCGACCACAGCCTTGGAATTTGAAAGATCTTTTAATTTTAATCAAAGATTTAAAAAGTATTTCTCAGTATAACTCTAGAAAGAGAAATCAGTATAATTCTGATCGGTATAAAATTCGGTATAATTTCTCAGTATAATTCTAGAAAGGAAAACCTTCACTTTATTGAAACTCAGTGCACCCAGGCTTACATCTGCATATTTTGGGAAGAAAAATTAGATCTGGTGATGATTAATTTTAATATTTAAACTGAGCCAGTTTGGTTTAGTACAAGTCACCAGGCTACTGTAAAAAGTGGGAGACCGGGAGTTCTAGTCTTTTTAATTCTTTGTTGGTTTATTTGTTTGTTTGTTCGTTTATTAGTTTATTAATTTATTAATTTATTAATTTATTAATTTATTAATTTATTAATTTATTAATTTATTCATTTATTCATTTATTCATTTATTCATTTATTCATTCATTCATTCATTCATTCGTGTGTGTGTGTGTGTGTTTGTTGGTTTGTTTGTTTGACTTTAAAAGCCAGCTGGGTAATCTTTGACCAGTCACTCTCTCAGCTCAAATCACCTCAGAGTTGTTCTTGTGAGGAAAATAGGAGGAGGAAGTTGTGTTGGATATGTTTGCTGTCTTATTTGTAAAAATAATAAAGGTGGAGTACAAATAAATAAAAACAGATAATGTCTCCTAGGAGTCTTAGGACTGCCTTCTATTACACACATTATGTCAATTTGTAATCACTTACTTAAGGTTATTATATCTGGACTACAAAATCCAGAATGTTCAATGGAAAGAAAGTTGAAGAGAATTCTATACCTCCTAGTTGGTGGTTGTCCAGAATTTTGCAAACCAAATATACTAGTTGTATTGCATGCCGTGATGCTGTCAAGTTGGGTTTGGTCTGTGTTGGATAGGGTGAATGGAAGAGGCAGAAAGAAATGGCTTCAACAGCTCTTTATTTGACAACTATTTATAACCCATCAAAGGCTCTGTCTGACAGACAACCCTTTTATAGGGAGCTGCCAGTCAGTGTAGCCCAGTGATGGTGATCCTATGGCACAGGTGCCGCAGATGGTACGTGGAGCCATATCTGCTTGCACATGAGCTGTTGCTTAGCTCAGCTCCAACGTGCATGTGTGTGCTGGCCAACTGATTTTTAGTTTGCACAGAGGCTCTGGGAGGGCATTTTTGGCTTCCAGAGAGCCTCCAGGGGGATGGGAGAGGTTGTTTTTATCCTCCCCTGACTCCAGGGAAGCCTTTGGAGCCTGGGGAGGGCAAAACATGGGCCTACTGGACCCACCAGAAGTTTTGAAACAGGCCATTTCCAGCCTCTAGAGGGCCTCCGGGGGGGCTGGGAAACTGTTTTTTTTAAAATTATTATTATTTTTAAAGTTTTTATTATACAAATAATACAAAGTATAACATAATATACAAAACATAAAACAATGATCGTAACAATTGAGAACGATCGAATGGCGTGTCAATTGACAAGATACAAATTGTGAGCAAGAAAAGGGGAGGGGAAGAAGTAGATAGGGAGAGGGTAGAGAGAAAGAGGGAAAAAGATAGAAAGGATAGAGAACGTAGAAAAGATAGAAAAGGTAAAAGGTTGGCGAATGTCCGGGGGAGCTGTACTGAGAACGAGAACTGTTTCCTATTTCATTAGCTTGTCACCATGGTTCGGTTTATTTGTCAAGATTGGTTAGTGCAGGTGTTGAGTTAATCAAGTTAAAGAGATTTTAGAAAGCAATAGTAAAGATACTGTCAATATATATATATAAAGTCTCTTAATATTATATTAAATATAAAATAGCTATATACCAGATTTGTAACTGGTCGTGCTTGTATCTAACATATCATTCTTATGGCGTGTTATTCTCACTCTTTTTTCCTATCCAATTATAAAAAGGATCCCAACAGTTATTAAATGTATCCATTATTTCGTTTCTTACTATTATAGTTAATTTCGTCATCTCTGCGCAGTATGTAATTTTTTTTATTATTGCATCATTCGGAGGTATCTCCTCATTCTTCCACCACTGCGCAAAGGTTAGTCTGGCTGCTGTTGTTAAGTGGACAATTAATTGTATTTGGGGTTTAGGTAATTTTTGTCTAATAATGCCCAAAAGAAAACATTCAAGGGTTTTTTCTATTGTTATTTTAAGTATTTCATCAATCCAAGTTCCAATTTTATTCCAATAGGTTTTAGCTTTTGAGCATTGCCACCATAAATGGAAATAGGTGCCTATTTCTTGGTGACATTTCCAACAATAAGGTGAAAGTTTATTATTTAGTTTTGTTAATTTATCCCTCCCCAGGCATTGAATTATGGGTGTGGGCACTCACACATGTGCAATAGTGCGTGCCCATGGTTTTTTGACACCTGAGGGGGAAAAAACTTTGCCCTCACTGCTCTAGCCAATCAACAGTCAGTATTTTCCCTCCAGAATGGAGGACCTACGTGCTTCAATGCTGAGCCAATGAACTTCCAGCCTGCTGCTACCGGTCTAGAGAAGGCTTTACAAAAGCAGTCCCAAATGGGCTTTTTTCACGAGGCAACTGAACTTTCTGGTTTTACATTTGAAGACGTTTCGCTACTCATCCAAGAAACTTCTTCGGCTGTAACAAGATGGTGAGAGAATGGAAGGATTTACACTCCTTGAAGGCAGCTGGTCATTTGCATTCTTTTGAGTCGTTAAGATCACCTGGAGGTTTATCTGTGTCATCAGGGTCACCTGAGTGATGCAAATGGGCGCGGAGCCTTCTTGGAACTGTTGAAAGGACCATGTTGTAGAATCCCCAATCTACTACACAGTCCTTTCAACAGCTCCAAGAAGGCTCCACGCCCATTTGCATCACTCAGGTGAAGCTGATGACACAGATAAACCTCCAGGTGATTTTAATGACTCACGAAAAGGATGCAATTGACCAGCCGCCTTCAAGGAGTGTAAATCCTTCCATTCCCTACTGTCCAGTCACAGCCGAAGGAGCTTCTTGGATGAGAAGTGAAATGACTTCAAAGAAAGATTTAAAACCCCCAGAAAAAGCACTTTTGGGACAACCATGACCTGGATGACTGACAAGTTGTTGTGAGCCGCCCCGAGTCTACAGAGAGGGGCAGCATACAAATCTAATAAATAAATAAATAAATAAAAATAAGTAGTTTTGCAATCTCGCATGTTGACATTTGGTTACCTCAATTGGCCAACTGGAAAGAGTTGATCAACATTTTATTAGCAATGATGATGACATCTATGGATGCGTGAGTTGAAAAACACTGGTTGTGTGGAAGTATCCTTTCATTCAGTGGTTCTCAACCTTTCCAATGCCGTGACCCCTTAATACAGTTCCTCATGTGGTGGTGACCCCCAACCATAAGTCTAGCGCCGATTCTCCCAACAGAACTTTAAGCTGATTGGCAGGAAGGTCAAAGGGACACCCCCACTGTAAATGTCTGATTGGTCGTATTGTAAAAATAGGTTCCAAGGTGCCAGAATAGAAGCTTTACTTCCTAACACCGTGGGAAATTTGTCTTTTCCCCTGGTCTTAGGTGACCCCTGTGAAACGGTCATTCGACCCCCAAAGGGGTTTGAGAACTTAATTGATCCTTGTACAGATATGGTCAGGAGCGGGTTCCACTTACCTTTGTTACCAGTTCGCATTGTGATGTTTTGTGTGTGTACCATTGCTCTGCTTGCATACACGAGCACGTCCCCTCGTGCAATTCTGCTTCCGCGCATGCTTAGTAGAGTCTTCGGAGAAGGACGGCATACAAATCTAAATAATAACAACAACAACAACAACAACAACAACAATAACAACAACAATAACAATAATGCACCAAACTTTTGTGAGGGGATGAGTGCACACATGAGATTTCAGTGGTTTTTTGCTTACGTGCATGCACAGAAGCAAAAAAATCACCGAACTCTTGCACGCACATGTATCCCCTCATAAGATTTTGCTTCTGTGCATGCGCGAGAAGCAGAAAAAAATTGGGGGGGAAATAGATGCCGTCACCCATAGGACTGGCATCGGACGGTCACACGTAAATTGCGCAATCTGGCAGTCGCCACCGGTGCACAGTTGCATATCACACTGGTAGCAACCCATCCCTGAATTTAAGGGAAAGGGAAATAATAATAATAGTAATCATAGTTCCCTCTAAGCTGAGCAGTGAGCAATGGCTCACTTAAAAATCATCATCAACTCAGAGTTTTTCAAACCTGCCCAGAAGCCGAGAGGGAAAGAGTGAGAGGGAAAGAGTGCCGCCCAGTCCCGAAGGGACTGCCGCTCAGACACTACTTTTCCGCCCACCCCCCCAAAAAAAATTAGAGGGAACACTGATAGTAATAATAACAATAATAATAATAATAATAATAATAATAATAATAATAATAATAATAATAATAATAATTATTATTATTATTATTATTATTATTATTATTATTACTATTATTATTATTTCCCTTTCCCTTAAATTCAGGGATGGGTTGCTACCAGTGTAATTATTATTATTGTTATTGTTGTTATTATTATTATTATTATTATTATTATTATTATTATTATTTAGATTTGTATGCCGCCCCTCTCCAAAGACTCTCCAAAGACTCGGGGCGGCTCACGACAACATAAACAGTGTACAAATCCAATTTAAAAAAAATACAATTTAAAACCCTTATAATAAAATAATCACACAATCCAATCAAACCATACACCAACCTTGACAATTGGGGGGTGGGGTGTCAATTTCCCCATGCCTGGCGGCATAGATGAGTTTTTAATGACCTAAACGAAAGGCGAGGAGAGTGGGGGCAGTCCTAATCTCTGGGTGGAGTTGGTTCCAGAGGGCCAGGACCCGCCACGGAGAAGGCTCTTCCCCTGGGTCCCGCCAAACGACATTGTTTAGTTAGCTAAACTGTAAAAAGTCAACATTCCAATTTTGCTTCACATATTATCTACATGGGGCTGGTGGTGTTGCCTCTGCATTTCATTGAAAGCCCAAGTTTAGGTTCAAATGACATAGAACAGTGATGGCGAACCTATGGCACGGGTGCCACAGGTGGCACGCAGAGCCATATCTGCTGGCACGCGAGCCGTTGCCCCAGCTCAGATCCAATGTGCCTTTGTGTGCTGGCCAGCTGATTTTTGGCTTGCACAGAAGTTCTGGGAGGGCGTTTTTGGCTTCCAGAGAGCCTTCAGGTGATGGGAGAGGGCGTTTTTACTCTCCCCTGGCTCCAAAGAAGCCTTTGGAGCCTTGGGAGGGCAAAACACGAACATACTGGGCCCACTAGAAGTTGGGAAACAGGCTATTTCTGGCCTCCAGAGGGCCTCCAGAGGGCCTCCAGAGGGCAGGGGAAGCTATTTTTGCCCTTCCCAGACATTGAATTGGATGTGGGCACTCGTTCATGCACAATAGCGCGCACCCACACTCTTTCGGTACCCGAGGGAAAAAAGGTTAGCCATCACTGACATAGAAAGAACAACCTACCTCAGGCTAGACTGGATGAGGAGGTGGGGAACCCCCTTTTCCCCATCAATTCTAGTCACTCTCGTGCCTGTGATGAGCAGGTATCTTGAGTCATCTATGACCTGAAATGGGTTTTTTTAGTCTGGCAAAGAACAGGGGAAAGGAGCGTGCCTAGTTTCCCATTCCTACTCACCTAATTATGGAGAAGAGGACTAGAACAAATATTACAGCTGCAAAAATCTTGCATGCTGACCTAAAAGCTATTCCATTTGTTTTCCGGTGGGACCGGTCTATCAGGGCAACCTGGCCTACCCAATTATGGGACAGAGCAGTCCTTCAGGAGTTGGGCGGCATAGACGGTAAGTCCAAATAAATAAATAAATAAATAGCATACTGCTTCTGCTTTCGCCTTTCACCCCCAATCCAGGAGCTTTCACAGGCAGTCGTTTTCATGACAAACTATTTTTGTGTTGAATTTATTTGTTTGTTTGTTTGTTTATTGGATTTGTATGCCACCCCTCTCCGTAGACTCGGGGTGGCTAACAACAGTAATAAAAAACAGCATGTAAATCCAATACTAACGAATTTATGTTTGTTTATTTATTTATTTATTTATTTATTTATTTATTTATTAGATTTGTATGCCGCCCCTCTCCGAAGACTTATGTTTACCAACAAAGAAATAAAGGGAGGTTTAGTGCAGATCTATTTCAGGTTACTGTATTTTTCAGAGTATAAGACACACTTCTTTGTCTCCCAAAAGGGAGTGAAAATATATATGTGTCTTATCTGTGTCATTTTGGGGGCTTTTTTTGACTCATTTTTAAGGCTTTTTTTGGCCTATTTTTGAGGCTTTCCAGGGGGTGATTTTTTTTAAAAAAAAAAGATCCCTAAAATAAGGCTCAAAAATGGAATGAAAAAAGCCTCAAAAATGGGCCGAAAACCCCCTCAAAAACAGATAGAAAAAAAGCTGGATAAGACCCAAAAAGAAGGTCCGAAAATGGGGCATACAGAAGCCAAAAACTTTTTGTTGTTTTCCTCTTCAAAACGTAGGTGCATCCAGATTATCTCAGGGACCGCCTTCTGCTGCACGAATCCCAGCAACCAGTCAGGTCCCACAGAGTGGGCCTTCTCCGGGTCCCATCAACTAAACAATGTCGTTTGGCGGGACCCAGGGGAAGAGCCTTCTCTGTGGCAGCCCCGGCCCTTTGGAACCAACTCCCCCCAGAGATTAGAATTGCCCCCACCCTCCTCGCCTTTCGTAAACTTCTTAAAACCCACCTCTGCCGTCAGGCATGGGGGAAGTGAGATCTTCTTTCCCCCTAGGTCTTTACAATTTACGCATTTTATGTCTGTATGTATGTTTGGTTTTTATAATAAGGTTTTTTTTAGTTATTTTAGTATTGGATTGGATTGTTGTATGCTGTTTTTATCATTGTTGTTAGCCTCCCCGAGTCTACCGAGAGGGGCGGCATACAAATCCAATAAATAAATAAATAAATAGTCTTAAGAATGCGATATGTGGCTCTTCTTAACTAGCCATACCCGAAGAGATGAGAGCTAAATAGCTTGAAATAGTTCTACTAGTCTCTTTATTTCTTTGCCGATAAACATAAATTCAATATATTTCATTTGAGTAAATTATGCATTGCATTATTTCTCAAACTTGTTTGCACCTTGCAAATAACTCCAGGTTCTGACTTAGGGCCAGTTATCACACTTAGGACTGTTGCAATGTCCCTAAAGTCATAAAATCAAAATTTAGCCACTTGGCAACCAGCATATTTAGAATGGTTATGACATCTGGGAATACATGTTTGCCATTTGCAACCTTAGCAGGGAGATTAGGACAAGCAAAGCCAATGGGGGAAGCCAAATTCCCTTAACGACTGAACAATTCACCTAACTACCATGGTGACTTGCTTAATGACCACATAGTTTAAGGTTGTACAGGGTGGACAAATAAATGGAAACACTTGACTTTTTGGCATCATAATATTTGAACATGTTCAAATCAATCAAAACTTGACATATTTTAGTGGTTTTTTCAATTCTGTTATTTGATATGTTTTTTTAAACTACATTTTTATTTTACAGAAATTTAAGGAAATTGATTATACCTTCTAGAAATGACAGACCTCTCGGACTTTCAAAGAGTCCAAATTGTTGGAGCTTGAATGGCAGGCGCTAGTGTAACAGAAAGTGCCCGAATGTTTGGCGTTTCAAGAGGTAATGTCTCAAAAGTAATGAATGCTTTTGAAAAAGAAGGGAAAACGTCCTCAGCCAAGCACAGGTCTGGTCGAAAGTCGAAGTTGTCTGAGAGAGACCGTCAGACTCTAAAGCAAATTGTTAGAGCGGATCGCAAGACCACAGCTCCTGAAATCACTACAGAGCTCAATAGACATGTACAGAACCCAGCTTCCACAAAAACTGTTCGAAGGGAGCTTCACAAATCTGGATTCCACGGAAGAGCTGCAATTATAAAACCTCTGCTCTCAAAGACAAATGTTTCAAAGTGTTTAGCGTGGTGTAGAAACCACCAGAAATGGTCCCTCGAGCAGTGGCAAAATGTGATTTTCTCTGACGAATCATCATTTATCCTTTTTCCGACCTCCGGCCGTGTTTACGTTTGGAGACAGCCAAAAGAATCATTTCATCCAGACTGCCTTCTCCCAACCGTCAAACATGGCGGGGGTTCAGTGATGATCTGGGGTGCTATTTCTTGGAAATTCGCCAGGCCAATGATTTCCTTTCATGGAAGAATTAATAGCCATCACTATTTAGGAATTTTGGCCGACCAAATTCATCCTGTGGTTCAAGAACTGTTTCCAGAGGGGATTGCCATCTTTCAAGATGATAATGCACCAATCCATAGAGCAAGAAGTGTTAAAGAATGGCACGAGGAACATTCCAATGAAGTTCAGCATCTCATCTGGCCACCACAATCACCAGACCTCAACATTATTGAGAACTGGAGGGTGCTTTAACTGAAGAATGGGCTAAAATTCTTTTGGAAACAATTCACAATTTGTATGAATCAACACCTCAGAGAATTGAGGCTGTATTTGCCGCAAAAGGTGGACCAACACCATATTAAAATATATTTTGATGATTTTTCATGGTGTTTCCATTTTTCTGTCCACTCCCTGTAAGTTCTCAATTGTGGTCCTAAATTAAGGACTACCTTTATACAATTCAAGGCCCCATTGTAATCTTTACTTTGGAACAAGTCCTACCAGACATATTGAAACAAATTTCTGAATAAATATACTGTATATGCATAGAAGCTACTGCTATTGACAATTAACTCTGAATTAGAAAATAAATCAAAAAGCTTTTGAACTGTCAAACTGTCGCATCAAAAAACTTTGCTCTTCCTTCTCTTTTTCCATTGTCATCTTAAATGCAAGCTTTTCCTTGGTAAGAGAATGTATAGTCTTGCCTCAGAAATGCACTACTTCTATATTTTTAGGATTTCATTCTAAACAATATATGTAGCTGATGTTTGTGAAAGTCAGCATTTGGGCAGTTATGGTTTGGGTTTATGAAAACTTGGTAAGATGAGGAGTTTTCTTAAGTGTATTAATGGGAAATAGAAAATATCATTGGTTAGCCCTATTAAAGGGGAGGTTAATTACTGTCAAATGGATAAACATGGTCCATTTATTTAAGCCCTACTTTTACAAATCTTTTTTTAAGCTTTGCCATTTATTAAGATGTGTTAATGGGAAAGGATTAAGACAAAGAAAGGAAGAAGAATAAATTGAGAAATAATTGGCTGGTTTATAGCAATTCAACAAAGTAAGGGCTGATGTAATGTTATTTTAGCTTAGACAACTTTATGATCTGCCAAGGTTAGAGATCCCTAGCTTAGATAGGTGGTGTGAAAGCCACTTTTGTGAAATGCATCAAAGTCTCCAGGAAAGTGTGTGTAAGTGTAATAACTTTGTTTTTCTTCTGTTCAATTGTGTCCAGTTCTTGGAGATTGGAAAACTGCCTGCAATTTTCTTAGCAAAGTTTTTCAAAAGTTGTTTGACATTATCTCATTCCTAGGGTTGAGAAATGGTGACTGGCCCAAGATTGCTCAGCGGGCTTTGTACCTAAGGTGGCACTAGAAATCATGGTCTCCCAGTTTCTAGCCTGGTGTTTTAACAACAAACTAGCATGGGGCCCTCCACAAGTTTGACACACATGTTCATGAAGGGTTAGGGGTTAAGGTAATGGTTAGGCTAGGGTTAGGGTTTGTTCTGCCTGACTGGGCTCAGGCAATGCGTAACATTGGGTGGGTAAAATGAGGACCCGGATTGTGGGGGCAATAGCCTAGCTCTGTTAAAAAAGTGCTATTGCTAACATGTTGTAAGCCGCCCTGAGTCTAAGGAGAAGGGCGGCATAAAAATAGAATAAATAAATAAATAAATAAATAAATAAATAAATAAATAAATAAATAAATAAATAAACAGTCCAAGGAAAAGAAATCAAACACACACGTGCTCTTCTAATCAGCAAACTTGTATTAAACAAACAAAAAAGGGTTAACCAAAATAGTCCTTCATGTCAGGCAATAATGATAGTGCAAGGCGTAATTCAGCCGCATACAAAACACAGGAAAAAGCAAACAAAGACAACCTGCATGGAGCAGAAACGTTTCAGGAACCCTTTGAATCTTCAGAGCAAACAGCAAATCCCAGAGGTTTCACCTCCCACGTGCCTGAAAAGGCTGGGTTGAAATCCCAAGGCATGGAACAGAAACTTCAAAGCAGGAACCACAAAATAACACAGATAAACAGCCACAGTTTGCCTTGTGCCTCTGTTCCCTTTTATACCTTTAGCCCTCATTAAGGGAACCACACCCAGCCCTCAGTACAAGAACCACACCCAGCCCAGGTGCTACTCTGATCACCTTCAATTGAGCCTTCCTTTGCATAGCTCTTCGGCTATGCATGTCTATGAATTGGTCTGCAGAGGAATCCAAGGACGATAGACTGTCTGAGCGACTGCATGCCAAATCCCCTGGGCTGTCTGCTGAGTCCTGCGTGCTGTCTGCCAACTCCTCTGAACCAGTGGCCTCATCCTCATGGCTGTCTGCCATGTCTTCCTGGCTGTCAGCCAGGCTTTCGCACTCACTTTGTGCCGCATCTCTCCCATCTGTGGGAGCAACGGCTGGCCCAAGCCCAAACACAACAGGGTTAGGGTTAGAATCTAGTCCTCTATCCCAAATGTACAGAGCTGAAGATGCTTCTTGGATGAGAAGCTAAACACCTTCAAAGAAAAACTAGAAAGTCCAGTTGCCTCTTGAAGAAAAAGCATCTTTGGGGTTGTTCTCAATAAATTTGTTACTGATTTGTTATTCTATGTTACATTATTTTCTCCTGTAATTTCACACAGCACATTTATGGCAAACTAAGACACGCAAAACCTTTGCCAGATCAATTCTGGAATACAGCTCGTCTGCCCGGAATCCGCATTGTAAATAATAATGATGATGATGATGATGATGTCGCACAGACGGACTACAAACAGAGGCACAACTACGTGGCCCAGATGCTCCTTTGGAACCTGTGCCACAACTATCACCTACCAGGGGTAAAGAACTGGTGGGATCCTAAACCCGATAAAGACCCAAAATACTTTGGGACTTTCAAATTCAAGGTTTGACAAGGTTTTGGAATACAATCCACTGGACCTCATGATTGTGGAAAAGAAAAAAGTGTGGATCGTTGATGTCGCCATACCAGATAACAGTTGAATTGATGAAAAGAAAAAAGAAAAACTTAGCTGATATCAGGATCTTAAAATCGAACTAAAACAACTCTGGCATAAACCAGTACAGGTCCCAGTGCCAAAAGACCTCAACTGGCATTTGAAAACAATAAACATTGACAAAATCACAATCTGTTAGTTGTAAAAGGCCCCCATACTTGGATCTGTTCAGGAGATTGTGCCATGTGCTCCTGTCCATCATTAAAACACCTTTCCAAGCAACTTCTATGAATCCAGTGTCTTTATCCCCACTGGGAACAGATCCCAGAAGGATATTCCTTACCATATTGTTTCACTATAAGTTACAGCATTGTACAATATTCATTTATTTATTATTTCACAATGCATACAAAGAAAGGTTCTTTGGGGCTGTCCATAATTGTTTTTTTAATGAGAAGGGACCTGAGAGAAAGAGCAAAATCACTGGGCCAGGTTCCATTTGGAAAGGATACATTAATTTGCTTTCCTCCTAAGACCATTGGCCACGTACTAACTTAGACTTGCATGCTGCAGGAAACTTTTAAAAAAGAGCTCCCTCTTGTGTGAACTAGTTATTTTACAAGTTGGTTTTTCTACTGACTCAAATAACATTTCTCTCCCTTTTATAGGCAATACTGTGCATAAAGGTTTTTTCCTATCCCATGGGTGTCAAACTCCATTTCATTGTGTTTGACCTCGGTGGTTCTCTGCCGATAGAAATGGGCTCCCAAGATGTTTCTGGCTGCAACAGCCTCCTGCAAGCTTCTGCCAGTGAAAATAGAGCTCGGGAGGCTGCCTGGGGCCCTTCCGAGCTCCCTTTTTGCTGACAGAGGCACCTTGGCTGTTTTCAGAACCTCCTCCCACGGGCTGGATCCAGCCTATGGATTTTGAGTTTGAAACCCCTGCCCTATCCAGTTGTGCCTGATTCTAGCGGGCACTGTGCCAGGGTTCCAAATAGCATCCAAAATGAAATCAGAGTCGGAGGCAAGGCCTTTGTCAAGAAACCAGTTTATTAGCAGAGACATGTTGGCCCATCTGGAGGAAACCCGAATCTGACGACCCGTGGGTTTCTCCACCCAGTTTAAAGTTCCTCCCCTTGTTCCCACATCTACAAGTTCATCACATGGCCCAGTCTGGTTCTACCAATTCAATTCAATTTATTAGATTTGTATGCCGCTCCTCTCTGAAGACAACATCAACTTCCAGGCAGGTGCTGAACAAAGGATGACCTTGAGAATCTGGAAGGAATTTGTTATGGCTACAACTCTACACACTCATGCAACCGCCCCTTCCAAATTCCTACAGCACTTTTATATTCTACACAGGCAGGGTTGCAATTTATCTCTGCTACCGGTGTTGATGCACGCACAGCTCCAGGTGATTGGCGGGCGCACACGCTGAAGTGAGAATTGGCTTCTGTGCATGCGCAGGAAACAAATTTCGCAAGAAGATGCGCAGGCACGTGAGATTTTGGCAAATTTTTTTGCTTTCGTGCATGTGCAGAAGCAAATAAAAATCACTGAAAATCACCAAAATCTCACACGCCCACACATCCTCTCATAGATTTTGCTTCCTGCGCATACGCAGAAGCCAAATCTCACTCCAACATATGCGCTTGCCCACTGGTCACCCAGAGCTAAGCACCCAGCACCATTTTCACTACCACAACGTCCCCGTCCCCCCCGGTTCCAGTAGGAACCCAATATTGATTCAACGTTCTAATATGTGGCAGGCCAAATTCTCAAACTCAAACGATGGCTTTGGCCTAACACACTGCTCATCTCCGTTTCTTAGCCGAAGGAGCCAGTGTTGTCTGAAGACTCTTTCTGTTGTGGTTGGCTCTGGCCCAGCTCCTGCCCCAAGGAATGTGGAGGTGGATGCAGGGGAAACATCAACATGTCATAGGCCTGTTTTATTGCCGATAGAGTCAGGTAGTGAAGTTTCCTCGGAAGAAGAAGAAGGTGGGGGTGACTTGGAAGAGGGGGGCTTGGCAGACAGCCCAGGAAGCCAATCTCCATTATCTTCGGTAGATTCGGATGAGGAATTGCTAGACCCACGCATGCGTAGAGTTATGCATAGAAGAGAACAAAAACCAAACAGCAACATTCATACCAAATATAAAACAAAGTATAAAAAAGCCTGGGGGAAAAGTGTCTCAACTCCCCCATGCCTTGCGGTATAAGTGAGTCTTAAGTAGTTTACGAAAGACAGGAAGTTTGTGTGTATGTCTGTTTTAATAATGGGGTTTTAATGTTTTTAAATTATTAGATTTGTCATGAATTGTTTTATTGTTGTTGTGAGCCGCCCCGAGTCTACGGAGAGGGGCGGCATACAAATCTAATAAATGAAATAATGAATAGATATACAGTACTGTAAAAAAAAAGGTAGGCATGAAAAAATTGACTCTTCTGGAAAAGGTGGCTGGTAAAAAGTACCATATTTTTGGAGTATAAAAGACTCAACAGAGTATAACCTTAGTTTGGGGGGAGGAAAATAGGGGACAAAATCTACCTACCAGGAATTCATCTGTCTAGCGTCTTTAGTCTGGTCAGCTTCAGCACACTATTTTATCCCCTGGTTAGGCCTGGGAAAAATAATCTTTAGAAGGAGTAACAATGAAATCAAGCCTGCAAAGACTTAGGGTTGGGAAAAAAAACCTTATTCAGGGTAGCAATGAAAAAATCTTGCAAGCAGTGAAGAGCCTGGAAGATTGTTAGCACCTTGTTAGGGTTGGGGGGGAAAGCTTTTATTATTATTATTATTATTATTATTATTATTATTATTATTATTATTATTATTATTATTATTATTAGAAACATAGAAACATAGAAGTCTGACGGCAGAAAAAGACCTCATGGTCCATCTTGTCTGCCCTTATATTATTTTCTGTATTTTATCTTAGGATGGATATGTGTTTATCCCAGGCATGCTTAAATTCAGTTACTGTGGATTTACCAACCACGTCTGCTGGAAGTTTGTTCCAAGGATCTACTACTCTTTCAGTAAAATATTTTCTCACGTTGCTTCTGATCTTTCCCCCAACTAACTTCAGATTGTGTCCCCTTGTTCTTGTGTTCACTTTCCTATTAAAAACACTTCCCTCCTGAACCTTATTTAACCCTTTAACATATTTAAATGTTTCGATCATGTCCCCCCTTTTCCTTCTGTCCTCCAGACTATACAGATTGAGTTCATTAAGTCTTTCCTGATACGTTTTATGCTTAAGACCTTCCACCATTCTTGTAGCCCGTGTTTGGACCTGTTCAATTTTGTCAATATCTTTTTGTAGGTGAGGTCTCCAGAACTGAACACAGTATTCCAAATGTGGTCTCACCAGCGCTCTATATAAGGGGATCACAATCTCCCTCTTCCTGCTTGTTATACCTCTAGCTATGCAGCCAAGCATCCTACTTGCTTTTCCTACCGCCCGACCACACTGCTCACCTAGTTTGAGACTGTCAGAAATCACTACCCCTAAATCCTTCTCTTCTGAAGTTTTTGCTAACACAGAACTGCCAATACAATACTCAGATTGAGGATTCCTTTTCCCAAAGTGCATTATTTTACATTTGGAAACATTAAACTGCAGTTTCCATTGCTTTGACTATTTATCTAGTAAAGCTAAATCATTTACCATATTACAGACCCCTCCAGGAATATTATTATTATTATTATTATAGCTGAAAGGGACCTTACAGGTAATCAAGTTCAACCCCCTGCTTGAGCAGGAAATCCTACAGCACTGCAGCCAAATGGCAGTCCAATCTCCTCTTGAAAATATCCCAAAAAGCCACATTCGGAGTATAAGACGCCTCCAAACATTCAACCTCTTTTAAAGAGGGGGGGAGGTATGTCTTATATGGTGAAAAATACAGTAACTTGGGCGTATCAAAATATGTTAAGAGACAGCTGGAGCAGATTTATTACATCCTGGCGCCAACTAAAACCCCAGCAAAAACATTGCTTGGGTTAGCCCTCACTTGTCCTCATGTCATTTTAAATTATTTTAAACGAAGAAAAATGGGGCTTTTCTTGTTGCAAACCCTGCCACTTTCCTAGCATTGCGGTACAACATTCCAGGAATAAACATTTAGATCATGTACTGCAGAATTCTCCGTTTATCATAACAACCATCAGTTTTCAGAAATCTGCTACCGGTGGTGGTAAACCACTGCCCTGTGATTATCATTGTTTTTCTCTCAATCGGCATTTAGATAACTGCACCATGCTGGTCTTGGCTGATTTTCATTAAATCAAAGTGTACAGTTTGTTGCAATGATTAAAGCATCAAGGTAGAAACTAGGAGACAATAAGTTCTAGACCGCCTGAGGCATGAGGCCAACTGGACACTTATGCCAGGCCCTCACTCTCCACTTTAGGAAGGAGGTAAAATCTGAATGCTTGCCAAAAACACTGCACGGATTAGTTCAGATAGTCAGCAAGACTCAGTACTATTTCAAAGGCACCAAAACAACAACAAAAATGATTAGATTCTACACAACTCATCTGTCAGAACCCGCACTACATATCAAACATTGATACAATGGAACGTGTCCAGAGATATTTCTTGAGTCGAGTCCTCCACTCCTCTGCTTGCAACAGAATACCTTATTTATTTATTTATTCGATTTTTATGCCGCCCTTCTCCTTAGACTCAGGGCGGCTTACAACATGTTAGCGATAGCACTTTTTAACAGAGCCAGCCTATTGCCCCCACAATCCGGGACCTCATTTTACCCACCTTGGAAGGATGGAAGGCTGAGTCAACCTTGAGCCGGTGATGAGATTTGAACCGCTGACCTACAGATCTACAGTCAGCTTCAGTGGCCTGCAGTACAGCACTCTACCTGCTGTGCCACCCCAGCTCTTATGCCACCAGACTTGAAATTTTGGGCTTACACAACTTAGAACTTTGCCATCTTCGATCTGACCTAAGCGTAGTACATAAAATTATCTGCTACAATGTCAATGAATACTTCAGCTTCAACCACAATACATCAGCACACAATAGATACAAACTTATGATAAACTTCTCCAAACCTATGGAATGTATCTTTTCAATAATAATAATAATAATAATAATAATAATAATAATAATTTGGGAGGGACCGATGGATATCCAACATCATCTTAGAAACTTCTAGCATTGGAACATTCACAGCTTCTGAAGGAAAGCTGTTCCATTGGTTAACTGTCTTATCTTGGAAACATAGATCGACGGCACAAAAAGACCTCATGGTCCATCTAGTCTGCCCTTATACTATTTCCTGTATTTTATCTTAGGATGGATGTTTATCCCAGGCATGTTTAAATTCAGTTACTGTGGGTTTTCCAACCACATCTGCTGGAACTTCAAGATAGTCACAGGGTAAGTCCATGAAGAGAGCAGGAACTGAACTTGAGTAAATAAAAGCAGACTTGACGTTGGATTTTATAAAATATTAGGAACATTTTGACTTCTAAGTGATTTTGGAGGCTGGTGCACTTTTCTTCAACAGAGGTTTTTATTTATTAGGATACTTCAGAATGTCCCACTTCAAGCAATTATAGATAATATCCCAGTGGTTCTAAACCTTTCTAATGACACGACCGCTTAATTCAGTTCCTCATGTTGCGGTGACCCCCAACCATAAGTCTAGCACCAATTCTCCCAACAGAGCTTTAAGATGATTGGCAGGAAGGTCAGAGGAACACCCACACTGTAAACGCCTGATTGGTCAGATTGTAAAAATATGTTCCAAGGCGCCAGAATAGAAGCTTTAGTTCCTAACACCATGTCTTTTCCCATGGTCTTAAGCGACCTCTGTAAAACGGTCATTTGACCCTCAAAGAGGTCCCGACCCCCACGTCTAACTGCTGAGCTATCGTGTCCCCTAATGGCCCTAAATTAGGGGGCACAATAGCTCGAAGGTTAAACACGCTGAATTTGTCAGCTGATAGCCTGCGTTAGAAACCTGAGCCCTGCACAATGGGATGAAATAGTGATACCTCATCATACAAACTTTTCGAGATAGAAACCCAGGGTTTAAGATTTTTTTGCCTCTTCTTATAAACTATTTTCACCTTACAAACCCATTGCCACCGCTGGGATGCCCCGCGCCCATTTTTGCGCTGCTGGGATTCCCCTGAGGCTCCCCTCCATGGGAAACCCCACCTCCGGATTTGCTTGTTTTTGTGATGCTGCAGGGGAATCCCAGCAGCGCAAAAACGGGTGCTTCGCTAGCCACGGAAGTCTGGAGGTGGGGTTTCCCAGCGAGGGGAGCCTCAGTGAAATTGCAGCATCGCAAAAACAGAGGTCCGGAGGTGGGGTTTCCAGACTTCCGTTGCTAGCGAAGCGCTCATTTTTGCGATGCTGGGATTCCCCTGTAGCATCGCAAAAACACAGAAGTCCAGAGGTGGGGTTTCCCATGGAGGGGAGCCTCAGGGGAATCCCAGCAGCGCAAAAACGGGTGCTTCGGCTGGCAAAAGAGGTGAATTTTGGGCTTGCACGCATTAATCGCTTTTCCACTGATTCCTATGGGAAACATTGTTTGGTCTTACAAACTTTTCACCTTGAGAACCTCATCCCGGAACCAATTAAGTTTGTAAGACAAGGTATCACTGTACTGTATATCTCTCAGGAGCTAATGTATTTTCTTAACAAAATTAAGGTCTTACAGTAGAACGACTGAATTTGTTGGAACCATAAACCATGAAGAAGCAGAAAGACACATGATCCACTTTAAAAAACACATTAACTGAGAACAAGACTTTTTTAAGGTAGCATTTTATTTGGTTCACAAGCATCAAGAGCAGAGATGGGTAGCGGCAGCCATTCCTGGAACACCTAGGCAGCTTGTTTAAAAAGTCCCTGTTGGGCTGGCTATAGTGGAAGACGGCAATTCAAGCTGAGGGTAAGTTCAGCAACGGAGGTCTCAGTGCTTGGCATGTACCAGTCCCTTATTGGCAGGGCTGGAGAAAGAGTAAAATTGGGGCGGCAGCTCTTACCACCAGGGTACGTAGCTGCTCCTGGCATGACCACACGTAACAAACATCTTTTGACTGGGTTAGATCATATACTGCTCAAAAAAATAAAGTTAAACCACAGAATATAACTCCAAGTAAATCAAACTTCTGTGAAATCAAACTGTTCACTTAGGAAGCAACACTGATTGACAATCAATTTCATTTTGTTAGCACATTCAACTTTGTACAGAACGAAGTACAGTGGTACCTCTACCTAAGAACGCCTCTATTTAAGAACTTTTCTAGATAAGATCCGGGTGTTCAAGATTTTTTTGCCTCTTCTTAAGAACCATTTTCTACTTAAGAACCCGAGCCGGGAAAAATTTCCCAGGAAATTTCCCAGGAAAGACGGGCTACAAGAATGGTGGAAGGTCTTAAAACGTATCAGGAAAGACTTAATGAACTCAATCTGTACAGTCTGGAGGACAGAAGGAAAAAAGGGGGGACATGATCAAAACATTTAAATATGTTAAAGGGTTAAATAAGGTCCAGGAAGGAAGTGTTTTTAATAGGAAAGTGAACACAAGAACAAGGGGACACAATTTGAAGTTAGTTGGGGGACAGATCAAAAGCAACATGAGAAAATATTATTTTACTGAAAGAGTAGTAGATCCTTGGAACAAACTTCCAGCAGAGGTGGTAGATAAATCCACAGTAACTGAATTTAAACATGCCTGGGATAAACATATATCCACCCTAAGATAAAATACAGAAAATAGTATAACGGCAGACTAGATGGATCATGAGGTCTTTTTCTGCCGTCAGACTTCTATGCTTCTATGTAAATTTGAGAGTGGCATGAGTGGCTTCTACTTACAAACTTTTCTACTTAGGAACCTGGTCACGGAACGAATTAAGTGCTTAAGTAAAGATACCACTGTATTCAATGAGAATATTTCCTTCATTCAAATCCAAGATGTGCTATTTGAGTGTTCCCTTTATTTATTTATTTATTTATTTTTTGAGCAGTGTATAATATTCTGAAATAGGAGAGGGAGGGAAGGGAGGGAGGGAGGGGGGGAAGAGGGGTTTCCTGGCCATGTGTGCTGTTTTCCTATTTCTACCAGGACCCAATTATTCACAGCGTAATTCAAAATAGTGCACAGGCGAACCTTTTAAAGTGCATAGCTCAATATTGGTTTTCTTCAAACCAACAGGAGACTCCCAGCCAAGTCTCGTCTGCCTAACTCAAGTGATGGAAGCGTTATCTCTAAAACAGGATTGTTAAACTCGTGACGACACGCCGCTGTCATATGACGTATTGCCATTTCCCCCCTTATTTATTGAAAACGGGGGTGGGCCTAGCCGGCACGTGGCGTTTCCGGCCCACGAGTTTGTAACACCCCTGCTCTAAAGGGAAATCCGTTGCCTCTCCTTTGGAAAGAAGATTCCCTAAATCCCTTTCAAAGCAGGACTACCCAAGTCTACAACTCCCAGTTGTAAAATCACACCAGCTGGAAACCCCCCCCCCCCCCCCCCCCCCCCGCAGAGCCTAGTTCAATGTTCATTCAGGCAGGTAGAACTTCCGGATCTCCCATTTGCTCAGTATGAATTGTGAAGAGAAACCCAAGAGCGCTATCGACCTCTCCCCCTCTCCCCCACCCCTCAAATCCAAGCAAGTGTTGATGCATGCAGCTGCCCAACCCTCTTGTTTACTTCTTCTTCTTCTCCTGAGTGCTGGTAAACCAGGAGTCCAAGAGCTTTTTGCTGTAATAAAGTTGCCAGCCGTGAACTTGCACCGCCACCACCACCACCAAATACATGACAGAGACCGCAGAGAAACCGAAGATGAAACGGTAGGCCTTGCCGTGGCGGTAGAGCTGCTGAGCCATCGGGAACATCTCCATGCTGCCGTAGATGAGAGGCGCCACTGAAAAGAGGCCGGTGCTGATCATGGAGATCACCAGGTAGCTGATGTTGTTTCGGGGGAAGGAGAAGAGGCCAAAGAGGGAAGGGACGATGCTGAGCAAGTACGGGTACTCCCACTGGTAAGGCATGGCCACCTTGTCGTGGGGTAAGAGTCTGAAGTGAGCCACGCACATCTGGGCTGCCACCAACAGCCACAGGCCCACTTGCATGTAGATCAGCTTCTTAATCTCAGACTTGAGCGATACGCTGTGGACAGCAGAGAAAAAGACAGAAGGAGGAATGGTGAGTTTGATCCTGGGCATAACAACTTGCCTTGCTTCGAAAATTGGGCTCAATGATGTAACAATGCGGAATCACTTACTGTATTTATTGTATTATTGTTTTTAGAAAAAGAAGACCTAAAACTAATAAATTCTATTTTTTTAAAAAAGAAAATTGGGCTCAATTGTGATTATAAGTCGAGCACTATCTTTATAAATGAAACTGGTACTGGTGGCATAGAAATCAAAGGGAGGGAGGGAGGGAAGGAGGGAAGGAAGGAAAGAAAGAAAGAAAGAAAAGTAAGAAGGAAGGAAGGAAAAGTAAGTAAGTAAGAAAGGAAGGAAGGAAAGAAAGATAGATAGATAGATAGATAGATAGATCTGGTAAATCGGCAACATATTAAACGCTTTGAACGATAGAGTCTATCTTTTGGTTTCCATTTACCTCTTTTTTTCAGCCACTAGAAAAATCAAGTCAGTTCCTATATCAACTGGTACTTATTTTCAATGGGCACTTCCTTTTATTTCATTTAAAATAATCTTTTTGGGGGGAAAATCTATCCAGCTACTGCAGATAATCTGACAGCTATTAAGAAAAAACACCAATGGCTGCTTCATTACCTATTCCTGAACTACGGGATAGATCCATGATGGTGAATCTATAACCCGGAGTTCAAAAACCAATCCAACAGGCAAACCGGAAGTTTGAAAAAACAGACTTCCGGTTTGCCCCTTGCGCTGTTTTTTGCACTTCTGAAGAACCGGAGTGCGAAAAACAACCTTATGGGCAAATCGGAAGTCCTTTTTTCCGAAGTTCCGGTTTGCCTATTTGTTTATTGTTTTAATAATCTTTATCAAATATATTCATAAAAAAGATAAGACAAATAAACAATCAAACATACATTCACACAAATATTTTCATATATACAAGTTTACATTCATAATTACGCAATCACTTATAAATCTCTCTATGTAAACATATTTATGTAGAAGACATTCGACATACTTGTTGAATACATCCTGTTGATCTTTATGTTCTACGACCTATTGATAAAGAGCGAATCTCCTATGTATCTTATATGTGTTTATAACTTTGTTTTAAGTGATTTTGTATACTAAAACAAAGAAATTAAATTGATTATAATATATGATATATTTCTTCATAACTTTGTATTCATTTGATAATTGGTATAACAGTCTGATGAGTTCACTTTAGTTAACTATTATTAGTACATTTCTAAAATTAATTTATTTCAGTCCGTATAGGAAGATAGACATTTAGATCTTCTCTGGGTTTATGTTGTCTCAGTTTTTATTTAGTTTGGGAATTTTGAATATTTGTTTTGGCTAAGCCAATTAATAATTAATAATAATTTATTGGATTTGCATGCCGCTCCTCTCCGTAGACTCGGGGCGGCTAACAACAATGATAAAAACAGCATATGACAATCCAATAATAAAACAGCTAAAAACCCTTATTTATAAAAACCAAACATACACACAAACATACCATGCATAACTTGTAATGGCCTAGGGGGAAGGAATATCTCAACTCCCCCATACCTGGCAGAATTATACCGCTTGTTCCAGGCTTTGTAAAATTCAGATTTGTCCTGAAATCTTTGGAAATTTTTTCACTGTCCCAGACTTCAGGGAGGCCTATGCACATTGCTTCTTTGAGTAAAACTGTTTCGTGAGAAAGGTGAAGAGGTATTTGTGAAAATGTTTTTCTCCCAAAGCCTAACAAGCAAACATTCGCTGACGGTTTTTCCCAGTGGAATGATATTGCAATGGAAAAAGCTTCACCAGCTAAATTACCACCATGTGACAGCTGTACATAGTATTTACTGAAACCACATTTACCCTGCCAAGAATGACCACTTTGTGGCACCTATGTCACAGGGAAGATTATGACAACTTTCTCATTTTTCAATATGTACCCACTCAGGTACGCCACCCTGAGTTGCTTTGAGAAGGGTGGCATAGAAATCAAAGGGAGGGAGGGAGGGAGGGAAGGAAGGAAAGAAAGAAAGAAAAGTAAGAAGGAAGGAAGGAAAAGTAAGTAAGTAAGAAAGGAAGGAAGGAAAGAAAGATAGATAGATAGATAGATCTGGTAAATCGGCAACATATTAAACGCTTTGAAAGATAGAGTCTATCTTTTGGTTTCCATTTACCAGTACCTCTTTTTTCAGCCACTAGAAAAATCAAGTCAGTTCCTATATCAATCAACGAATAATCTATAGTGGTTAAGGTGCTGGCCTAAAAACCAGAAGACTATTTCTGGTTGTATTTCTGCCTTAGGCATGAAAGCTGGTTGCATGAATTGATCAGTCATGCTCTTTCAACCCAACTCAGCTCGCAAGGTCGTTGTTGCAGAGTAAATAGGAAAAGAAGGGAGGTGTATTACTGTATTTTTGGAGTATAATTCAGTCTCTTTTTGGAGGGGGGAAATGGTGCATCTTATACTGCGAAAAATACGGTATGTATGTTCTCCACCTTGAGATATTTATAAAGTGGTAACATTGAGCCCAGGTGGTGCAGTGGTTAGACTGCGGCACTGAGAGCAATTTTAGCTGACTGCTAGCTGCAATTTGGCAGTTCAAATCTCACCAGGCTTCAGGTTGACTCAGCCTTCCATCCTTCTGAGGAGGGGAAACATAGATTGACGGCAGAAAAAGACCCCATGATCCATCTAGTCTGCCCTTATACTATTTCCTGTATTTTATCTTACAATGGATATATGTTTATCCCAGGCATGTTTAAATTCAGTAACTCTGGATTTACCAACCACGTCTGCTGGAAGTTTGTTCCAAGGATCTACTACTCTTTCAGTAAAATAATATTTTCTCACATTGCTTTTGATCTTTCCCCCCAACTAACCTCAGATTGTGCCCCCTTGTTCTTGTGTTCACTTTCCTATTAAAAACACTTCCCTCCTGGATCTTATTTAACCCTTTAGCATATTTAAATGTAAAGTGAGGACCCAGATTGTGGAGGCAATGTGCTGACTCTGTGAACTGCTTAGAGAGGGCTATAAAGCACTATGAAGCAGTACATCACCGTGAAGCCTAAATGCTAAATTTAGCTAAGTCTAAATGCTAAATTGAGGCAGGATAAAATGTAATAAATAAATCAGTAAGTAAGGTGGGCTTAAGTATCCAATAATACTTTGATCGGTTGGCCAAACTCATGGCATCAGAGAACCCTTGAAATCAAAAATCCTTGCCTCCTCCAGAAAGTTGCCATAAGTTGAAAGTGACTTGCATAAAACAATAACCATGCTAAAATCTATGTTTACAAGTAAAGATACTTCTCTACTCTTCTCCATACCAAAAAACAGAGGACAATGTCCGAGAAAACAAGGAAGGCTTGCTTAACATCAAAGGAGGCAACATTCACTCTCCAGCCAACCTCTCTGAAATAAGTATCGAAAATGTGGTGAAAGTGAAAACATTAAAGTTAGCTGGATTGAATGGATTTGTTCCATTTGAAAGTCTGTCTAGGTCGGGTTCTCCAACCTTGACAACTTTTAAGACGTGTGGACTTCAACTCCCAGAATTCCTCTGCCAGCAAAACCAACCTGGTTGAGGAATTCTGGGAGTTGAAGTCCACAAGTCTTAAAGCTACCAAGGTTGGAGATGTCTGGTCTAGGTGATACTAGCCACCCTTGTTTTTCCTTGTTTTCTTCTCTCAATAAACTCAATTTAGATCTCGAGAAAGTTGCTTTAATAAGCACATTTCTCATTCAAACCTTGCAAAAGCATTTTATTTGGATGAAAGAGGGCCTCCGGGCAAGTCAAATCTTGCTGACCCCAAAGGCATATTATCTAGGCCAGTGTTTTTCAACCAGTGTGCCACGAGACATGGTCTGGTGTGCTGCGAAGCTCAGAGAGAGAAAGAAAACAAGAGAAAGAAAGAGAGAGAGAGAAAGAAAGAGCAAGAGGGAGAGAAAGCAAGCAAGAGAGAAAGAAAACACAGAGAGAAAGATAGAGAGAAAGAAAGAAAGAGAGAGAGCAAGAGAGAAAGAAAGAGAGAGAGAGAGAGGGAGGGAAGGTGGGAGAAAGACATAGAGGGAGGTAGGGAGGGGGAGAGAAAGAGAGCAAAAAAGAGGAAGAAAGAAAGATGGATGGAGAGAGAGGAAAAAAGGGAGAGAAATAGGGAGGGGGAGAGAAATAGAGTGAAAGGGAGAGAATTTTTTTGTCCAAATTTTTTTTTAGCTGCCCCCCCCCCTCAATGTGCCCCATGGTTTTGTAAATGTAAAAAATGTGCCGCGGCTCAAAAAAGGTTGAAAATCACTGATCTAGGCAATAAGTCCAATCCTCCGAGTGCTCGGAGAGGGGCGGCATATAAATCCAATCAATCAATCAATCAATCAATAAAAGAGGATGATTGGCTAGTCTGTGAGAAGGGCGGATAATAATAATATAATAATAATAAATCTAATTACTAATAATAATTAATAATAAGTACTAATCCTGTTTAGCTATTTTGAGATGAGCTAAATGCTGCCACCACTACCTGCTGTGACATAGAGGATGCACCAAGCCACTGCAATCGAACAGCATGCTATCCGTCTTTTGTGTGTGTGTGTAACATATTTTTGCTCATAATGAAAAGGGAGACTAGTATAGATCTATATTTTTGGTGAATTTTTAAAATTAAGGGAGACTAGGATAGCGCTATTTCGGCCTTGTTCTCCAACAGAGAATATGTGTGTGTGTGTCTATGCATATATATATATATATATATATATATATATATATATATATATATATATATATATATATATATATATATATATATATATATATATATATACATACACACACACACACACATACATACATACATACGAAGACATATACATATATACATACATACACATATACACACACATAAACGGAGGGGGAGAGAAATGCACTAACTGATTCTCATTTTAGGGGAAGCCACCAATTCAATGATCGACAAGAGCAACTAAACGACCATCGTCCTGCCGAGTCGGTTGCAGAGCACGGATCAGACAGGGCAGGCAGGAAGGCGGCAGCTTTCGATGTGCTGCAACATGCAGGTTTAAAGACAAGAAGCATATATATATACAGTATATATATATTTCTTTTTGCTTCCTAATGGGTGCATGAGCGCGACACCCCACACCCCACCTCATTTGGTAATGCTCGGCCACGCGCTCCCGGTGCCGGAAGTCGCTGCCATCGGTTCCCGTGGCTCGAGGTCCCGCGCGCGAAGCCATCTTTCACGAGGGTCAGAGAGAGCGACCGCCGAAGCGAAGAGCGCATGTGCGTTCGCATGTGCTAACGTGTTGCTCTTGGAGCCCCGCCTCCCGCGAATTTGTACTTTCTGTCAATGGCTGCTTCTTTGGGTCGGGCGGGCTTTCCCGGGTGCTTGGGAAATTTGCTCCCCCCTCCCACTTTGTCTCTCTCTCTCTCTCTCTCCTCTCTCTCTGGAAGGAAACTACATTTCCCAGCAGGCACCGCGCTTCTTCATTAGATTTATGCAGACGTCGCATGCTTTGTCTACCGTGCAGCAGACACTTCCGGGTTGGGTCGCCGCGCGCTCGGGGATGTTCGGGCTTAGCCTCCGCCGGGCGGGAGGCGGGCGCGGGAGGCTGCGCGCGCATTTCAGCACCCCGCCGTCTTGGTAAGAAAAAGAAAAGTCGGTCGGTTTCCATTATCATCTTCTACTCGAGCTTCGGTCTGTTCGGTGCGTGACAGGCAGAAGCTCAACAAGCATGACTGGTGCCCACGAGAAATGCAGCGAGGGATGAAAATATTGATACGAAATATCCTCGACTTAGTTTGGATGTTGCTGCTCTGCAGTTGCAAACACTCACTGCTGTACAGCAGTGTTTCCCAACCTTGGCAACTTGAAGAAATTTGGACTTCAACTCTCAGAATTCTGGGGAATTCTGGGAGTTGAAGTCCAAATTTCTTCAAGTTGCCACGGTTGGGAAACACTGCTGTACAGCAACATTTAGGTTTCCCCCTCCTTGCATCCTGTGAATCTTTTGATGGGCATAATTCCAGCCATTAACTGCCAAGAGTGTCTAGTGATCGTAAGGTATTCATCTACATGTAACAAAAAACAGTTGGAATAGAATAGAATAAACTACAATTCTTTATTGGCCAAGTGTGATTGGACACACAGGGAATTTTTAATTGGTGCATATGCTCTCAGTGATCATAAAAGAAAAGATACATTTGTCAAGAATCACGAGGTACTAGAAAAAAAAATATGAAGATAGGAGCTGGCTTAAAATACAAGTGTCATATTTTTTAATAATTTTTTTTTACTTAGGTATCACTTGCTGAACCTTAAAAAAGTAGACAAATCAATGGGAGAAACCCCCAATAAAATAAGCTACTTGAAACCTTTAAAGTCACTGGAACCTGATTCCTTGTTGAAAATATTGAAAACATCTATAGTCCATGCGGATGGTATGTGCCTTCTCTCATAGTTCTTGAGCCAATGGTAGTGAAACCTTGCTGAATTCAAATTCCATTTTTGTTATAAGTTTTTAAAATATATATATATATATATATATATACATATGTGTCTGTGTTTTCTGCCGAATCACCATGGTATATGCAGGGAGTTCTCAATATAGAGCCATTTATTGAATGACCATTCAAAGTTACAATGGCACTGAAAAAAATCTTATCCTCACACTTATGACCAACATAGCAATCCCAAGATCATGTGATCACAAAAAACTTCAGCTGACTGCTAGCTATAGTTCAGCAGTTCAGATCTCACCACCGGCTCAAGGTTGACTCAGCCTTCCATCCTTCAAAGGTGGGTAAAATGAGGACCCAGATTGTGGGGGGCAATAGGTTGATTCTGTAAACCGCTTAGAGTGGTAAAAGCACTATGAAGTGGTATATAAGTGCTATTGCTATTGTTTTTGTCATTCAAAGCCATTTGTGATCAAATCCTTTCTGCTGATAAAAGTAGTCCTCATTTAGCATCATTCACAGTTACCACAGTGATGAAAAAGTAACTTTACGACCAAACGTTGCATTTATGATATTTATAGAATTGTAAAACTGATGGAAAATCATTAGCACAGTTGTGATTTCACTTAGCAATTGTTTTGGCTTTACAATGTAATGTATGATTGTTAAATAAGGACTACCTATCTAGGAAAGTAACAAGTTACAATTTGAGTCACTTTGTACATTTTTCAAATGTCCATATATTCTCTCTCTCTCTCTCTTCTTTCCTTGAACTTAAAAGAAAATGGGAAGAAAGGAATGAATACGGGAACTGTGAAATGTAATAAGATAGCCACTTCCCTAAAGGCAACTCCACCAGAACTTCTGAGTTATCAAAAATAGATTTCTTTATTGGCCAAGTGTGATTTAGACACACAAGGAATTTGTCTTTGGTGCATATGCTCTCAGTATACATAAAAGAAAAGATACATTTGTTAAGAATCATGAGGTACAACACTTAATGATTGTCATAGGGTTCAAATAAGCAATCAGGAGACAATATTAAGGACACAAGCAACAAGTTACAGTCATAAGTGGGAGGAAATGGGTGATAGGAATGATGGGAAAAAACTAGTAGTAATAGTAGTGCAGACTTAGTAAATATGCCCATGTTACACCAATACTCCACAATCTGCATTGGTTGCCGATCAATTTCCGGTCACAATTCAAAGTGTTGGTTATGACCTATAAAGCCCTTCATGGCATCGGACCAGAATATCTCCGAGACCGCCTTCTGCCGCACGAATCCCAGCAACCGATTAGGTCCCACAGAGTGGGCCTTCTCCGGGTGCCGTCAACTAAACAATGTCGGTTGGTGGGCCCCAGGGGAAGAGCCTTCTCTGTGGCGGCCCCGACTCTCTGGAACCAGCTCCCCCCAGAGATTAGAACTGCCCCTACCCTCCTTGCCTTTCGTAAACTCCTTAAAACCCACCTTTGTCATCAGACATGGGGGAACTGAGATATCTCCCCCGGGCCTATACAATTTATGTATGGTATGTTTGTATGTATGTTTGCTTAATAATGGGGTTTTTTAAATACTTTAAATTGTAAATTATTAGATTTGTCATGAACTGTTTTATTGTGTTGCGAGCCGCCCCGAGTCTACGGAGAGGGGCGGCATACAAATCTAATAAATGAATGAATGAATGAATGAATGAATAGTTTGATGGCGTTGAGGGAATTATTCGTTTAGCAGAGTGATGGCATTCGGGAAAAACTGTTCTTGTATATCGTTGTCTTGGTGTGCAGTACTCTATGGCGTCATTGTGAGAGTAAGAGTTGAAACAATTTATGTACAGGATGTGAGGAGTCAGTAAATATTTTCACAGCCCTCTTTTTAACTCCTGAAATATACAGGTCCTCAATGGAAGGCAGGCTGGCAGCAATTGCTTCGAATTACTGGAGCAGTTGTTAGCCTGTTCTGGAATTGTTTTGAACTCACTTGTCCTTTCAATTTTGTATTTCAGGTACCCTCGTGGCCATTAACAAATCTTGTGGTATCCCTGTATCAGGTATGCAGTCCTGTGATTGTATGGGGTATGACACAGCTGACTGTCTTGGATACTTTTCTTATAAATGAAATAATGAAGCATTTTTATCAATCAGTGAAAGTATCTGCATATTTTCTGTTAGCACTCTTCTCCAAATAATTTAGGAGACATGTGAAGATAACAGGTGTTCTCTTAAAATAAATTAGGAACTGATATTAATTTTAATCTGGAGGACAAGCAGACCTCCAGTGGTAAGGGGAAAAGTTCTCTTACAAGTGAAGGAGTGGTAAATAAGACTTGTTTGGAATGTGTGTCGTTTATAGGGTTTCTTTTCCTCCAATAGGCAAGCCAGAAGAACTGACTTTGCAATCTGTTCTGCCACAGCTAAGCCAGAATCTAAATCTCCCACAAACTCTTGAAGTGGTTAAAGCTCCAGAAAAGTAAGTAGCTGAATCCTAGTTCCAGGGAGAAATGTAAAAGTGACAGACAAAAGTTATCTTCCATCATCAGGCCTCCAGGTCTGCTTAATTTAAAAAACCACGTTGCTTCTTCGAAGGCCATCCTCGGGTGCCCTTAAATTGGGTCTCCAACCTTGGCAACTTTAAAACTTGGAGATTTCAACTTCCAGAATTTCTCAGCCAGCCAAATATACATTGACAAATAGAAACATAGAAGTCTGACGGCAGAAAAAGACCTCATGGTCCATCTAGTCTGCCCTTATACTATTTTCTGTATTTTATCTTAGGATGGATATATGTTTATCCCAGGCATGTTTAAATTCAGTTACTGCGGATTTACCAACCACGTCTGCTGGAAGTTTGTTCCAAGGATCTACTACTCTTTCAGTAAAATAATATTTTCTCATGTTGCTTTTGATCTTTCCCCCAACTAACTTCAGATTGTGTCCCCTTGTTCTTGTGTTCACTTTCCTATTAAAAACACTTCCCTCCTGAACTTTATTTAACCCCTTAACATATTTAAATGTTTCGATCATGTCCCCCCTTTTCCTTCTGTCCTCCAGACTCTACAGATTGAGTTCATTAAGCTTTTGATCTTTCCCCCAACTAACTTCAGATTGTGTCCCCTTGTTCTTGTGTTCACTTTCCTATTAAAAACACTTCCCTCCTGAACCTTATTTAACCCCTTAACATATTTAAATGTTTCGATCATGTCCCCCCTTTTCCTTCTGTCCTCCAGACTATGCAGATTGAGTTCATGAAGTCTTTCCTGATACGTTTTATGCGTAAGACCTTCCACCATTCTTGTAGCCCGTCTTTGGACCCGTTCAATTTTGTTATGTACATTGAGAGCATATGCCCCAAAGACAAATTCCTTTTGTGTCCAATCACACTTGGCCAATAAATAATTCTATTCTATTCTATTCTAATCTATTCTTCTGTTTTCTAGCCAAAAGAAATGCCCAATGGAAACAACGTGTTTGCTTAATAATCTTAACATTTGCTTAATGCCCACTGCATTCACTTAGTGGGTTCCACAATAAGGGTCATAAAATCGGGTGATGTCATCTTGGGTGACCACCTTAATGATCATCCAAACATAATTATGGGCTTAATTGGTCATAAGTCAAGAAGTACCTATAGTTTGTCTGATTTGGTTACTATATTGAAGCCAATTGTATGATTATCCAGGATTATGAGTTAAGCCAGCAATGGCTCATGATATGATGTAAACTCAATCTCCATGGAAATTGTTCAGATCCAATCATTTCTGTAAATTAGTTGAGTGGTCTCAAACAGAACCTTGGTTTTCTCCATTCAGTGAGATTTATTAATAGCTCCTGTCAAAGAATGGGTGGATATCTCTTAAAGACTTTGTGCATTTTATAGGGAAGGTTCTGGACTTGTTCTGCTGTCAAGCTGCCCAAAAACCACCCTATATCTCCAAGATTTTTACAGTCAGCGTAAGAAGAAAAAACAGCCAGTTGCTACTTACTGGTGAGAAAACATTTTCTATTGTTTTCCTTTTGGGGGATGAATGGGAGAGTGTGGACTCATTAGATTCTTCAGTTGGGAATTTCGCAATCCAAGTACCTGGAGAGCATCCGTTAAGGAAAGCTTTTCCTAAAGGAATATATTTATTTATTTATTTATCTATCTATCTATCTATTTATTTATCTATTTATTTATTTATTTATTTATTTATTATCTATTTATTTATCTATTTATTTATCTATTTATCTATTTATTTATCTATTTATTTATCTATTTATTTATCTATTTATTTATTATTTGATTTGATTTGATTTGTATGCCGCCCCTCTCCGTAGACTCGGGGCAGCTAACAACAATAATAAAAACAACAACAACTAAAAAACCCTTATTTTAAAACTAATCATACCTACAAGCAAACATACCATGCATAAATTGTAAAGGCCTAGGAGGGAAAGAGTATCTCAGTTCCCCCATGCCCGATGGCAGAGGTGGGTTTTAAGGAGCTTACGAAAGGCTAGGAGGGTGGGAGCAATTCTAATCTCCGGGGGGAGTTGGTTCCAGAGGGCCAGGGCCGCCACAGAGAAGGCTCTTCCCCTGGGCCCTGCCAAACGACATTGTTTAGTTGACGGGACCTGGAGAAGGCCCACTCTGTGGGACCTAACTGATCGCTGGGATTCATGCAGCAGAAGGCGGTCCCTGAGATAATCTGGTCCGGTGCCATGGAGGGCTTTATAGGTCATAACCAACACTTTGAATTGTGACCGGAAACTGATCGGCAACCAATGCAGACTGCGGAGTGTTGGTGTAACATGGGCATATTTGGGAAAGCCCATGATTGCTCTCGCAGCTGCATTCTGCACGATCTGAAGTTTCCGAACACTCTTCAAAGGTAGCCCCATGTAGAGAGCGTTACAGTAGTCGAGCCTCGAGGTGATGAGGGCATGAGTGACTGTGAGCAGTGACTCCCGGTCCAGATAGGGCCACAACTGGTGCACCAGGCGAACCTGGGCAAACGCCCCCCTCGCCACAGCCGAAAGATGTTTCTCTAATGTGAGCTGTGGATATATTTTTACCATGCACTTTCCCTATCGTTTTCAAAGCATTGCCTGATATCCTTCTCTTTGCAGTGCTGTGACTACCAGGACTCCAGTAGCTACTGAAGGAGAAGTTCACACAGGGCTCAAGTTGGTGGAGATCGATGGCCTTAATGTGGTAAGTGGGGTATGGACAGAGGAGTTTTAGATTGTGGTTCTAGAAGGCTTCTGGTTGCTGTTCTGGACAAGAAGGGTAACAGATTTAAAAAAATATCCCAATATTGCCAATCTGGAATTGCACTTCCTTCCATGGGCATAGATTTAATTAGATGACGTGGGAGAAGACCAAACAGAGCTGGGGAAGGCGGAGTTAAAGGCATCATTAGTTTGGAATCCTTGCATCACCACAAAGGATCCAAGTCTAGCCCTGCTCCCCCTGAATTCTGCCTATTTATATATTTATTATTTTGCTTTTATAGGCTGCCCTTCTCCTGACGAGTCAGAGCGGTATACAAGGTTAAAAGGGAAATACAAAGTTTAAAAACCTAAAATTAAAAAGACTCTCATCCATCATTCATTCATAGCTAGTGGCCAGAGCAAGATGTTGTCACTCAGTGGGCCCAAGCTTGCCGGCAAAGGCGTGTTTTAAAGGCCTTTTGAAAGGCAGGAGGGCGGGGGCAGTGCGAATCTCTGGGGGGAGTTGGTTCCAGAGGGCCGGAGCTGCAACAGAGAAGGCCCTTCCCCGGGGCCCCACCAGCCAACACTGCTTGGCTGACAGGACCTGGAGAAGGCCAAATCTGTGGGATCTGTCCTTTCCAAATAATAATAATATTATTATTATTATTATTATTATTATTATTATTATTATTATTATTATTATCCCTCTCCGAGGACTCGGGGCAGTATAAAAAAGGTAGTATACATCGAGATACAGTTAACATTAGATTAAAAAGTTACATTTAAAAGTTTAAAAACCTATTAAAACACATACATATCCATTCAAACATTCAAAGAAACTCATTATACATTCATTGGCCAGGGGGCAGAATCTAATAACCCCAAGCTTGGCGGCATAGGTGAGGCTTAAGACTCTTATGGAAGGCGAGGAGGGTGGGGGCAATACAAATCTCTGGGGGGAGTTGATTCCAGAGGGCCGGAGCCCCCACAGAGAAGGCTCTTCCCCAAGGATGCACCAACCAACATTGTCTAGTTGACGGGACCTAGAGAAAGCCAACTCTGTGAGACCTAACCGGTCGCTGGGATTCACACGGCAGAAGGCAGTCCCACAAGTAGTCTGGTCCCATGTAGTGCTGGGCGAACCGAACTTGCATAGTTTGGGTCCGTGCCAAACTTTGTGGTGTTCGGCATCCCGAACCCGGACCTTTTCAGAAGTCCGTGTTCAGGTTTGGCGTTTGTTCGAACACCGTGGTGGGCGGGAGGGCTCTGACTCAGCGAAGCTGGCTGAGGAATTCTGGGAGTTGAAGTCCACAAGTCTTAAAAGTTGCCAAGGTTGGACTAAATAAATAAGGAAGTTAAGGCCACGGCACCGCCCTGCTTGTCCTGCAACCCAGAGCGATACTGATTGGCTGCCGAGCAGGAAACAAAACCAAAGCCTGCACCAATCGCCTGTTGCGCCAATTGCCCAGGGCAGCCTTAGCTCACCCTGGCGCTCTTTGGAAAGGGGGGGGGTGTTCTGTGTTGACGTAGGCCCCGCCCTCCCGTCTTCCGCCAAAACAGCCCGCGGCTGCCTGTCAGACAAAACCTTTGGGCGGCGCACGCCCGGAAGCCGCGATCGTGCCAATCCCCTTTTATTTCTTACAAAAAAAGCTTGGACCCCGCAGCCGCTCCTCCTCCTTTAATTTCTTTTGCCATGTCAGTTTCCCCCGTGAAAAAGCAGACGTTGGAGCAGCTCAAGCAACGCACCACCATGGTGGCCGATGGCCGTGGTGGCTGACTCAGAGCCCTCCCCCCTTGCCCTCCCACCCACCGCCCGCTTGAACCTCCGAGTACTCACCGCCCCTCCCGGCCATCACCCGCTTGAAGCTGCCAGACAGGATCCTGAAAAGCCGGCTGGCAGAACCTGCCTCCTGAGCCCTCTTGCCCAGCGGGAGGCAAAGCGCTGAAGGGGTGTGTGTCATGCTCGGGAGGCAGGTTCTTCCAGCCGGCTATTCAGAATCCTGGCCGGCAGCTTCAAGCGGGCGGTGGCTGGGAGGGGCAGGGAGTACTCGGAGGCTCAAGCGGGCGGTGGCCAGGAGGGGCGGGGAGTACTCGGAGGCTCAAGCCAGAGCCCTCCCGCCCACCGCCCGCTTGAAGCCCGCCGGGCCAGAGGGGTTGCGGTCCAGGTTCGGCGAACCTACACGAACTCCGACATCAAATTCGTCCGAACCCACCGAACCCGAGCTTCAGCGGGTTCGCCCAACACTAGTCCCTTGCCATGTAGGGCTTTATAGATCATGACCAACGCTTTGAATTGAGTCCAGAAACCAATTGGCAGCCAATGCAGGTGAGGCAGAAAGGCAGTTCCATCAATAATCTGTAGGGCCTTACAGGTAATAACCCTTAGCACCTTGATTATTATCTAGCAGCAGTTTAGTGATGACCACTAGTTGACTAGATTCTTGTGTCTAGGCTTGAATCATAAATGTTCTGTGCTGGAGCTTAACATGTGATCGTGACTCTTTGTGCTTGACTGGTGCTAACGCTGATGCTTGCCTGGATTACAGGCAGTTCCTGTGGATTCCCCGTCTCGTAAGAGCCTCCAAAACAAGGAGGCGAGAAAGACACTGTCATACTACAAAGTGCTGGACTCGAAGGAGGGCTGTGCCCTGTTGCAGCTGCAGCCAGTGACAAGTGAGTGACAGCAGGGCAGAGGAGGCCTAAAGGGGCCCAAAGTGGGCATAGAAACATAGAAGACTGATGGCAGAAAAAAGACCTCATGGTCCATCTAGTCTGCCCTTATGCTATTTCCTGTATTTTATCTTAGGATGGATATGTGTTTATCCCAGGCATGTTTAAATTCAGTTACTGTGGATTTACCAACCACGTCTGCTGGAAGTTTGTTCCAAGCATCTACTACTCTTTCAGTAAAATAATATTTTCTCATGTTGCTTTTGATCTTTCCCCCAACTAACTTCAGATTGTGTCCCCTTGTTCTTGGGTTCACTTTCCTATTAAAAACACTTCCCTCCTGGACCTTATTTAACTTTTTGACATATTTAAATGTTTTGATCATGTCCCCCCTTTTCCTTCTGTCCTCCAGACTATACAGATTGAGTTCATTAAGTCTTTCCTGATATGTTTTATGCTTAAGACCTTCCACCATTCTTGTAGCCCGTCTTTGGACCCGTTCAATTTTGTCAATATCTTTTTGTAGGTGAGGTCTCCAGAACTGAACACAGTATTCCAAATGTGGTCTCACCAGCACTCTATATAGCGGGATCATAATCTCCCTCTTCCTGAAAAGTGCATTGCAGGCAGTCCTTGTTTAATGTGCACTCATTCAGTGACCATTAGAAGTTACAATGGTGCTAAATGAGAGGCAGCTAATAACAGTCATATGATTGCTATTTGGGGCCTCGGCAACCAGTTCAAAATTATGATGGCTGTCATGTAAGTGCTATTTGCCACCTTCCCTGCTGACTTCTGACAACCCAGGTCAGTGGAGAAGCTTGCAGGAGGTGGCAAATGACAGCCACATGTCTCTGGGATGCTACGATCAATAGCAATAGCATTTAGACTTGTATACCGCTTCACAGTGCTTTACAGCCTTCTCTAAGCGGTTTACAGAGAGTCAGCAGTCTTGGTCCTCATTTGACCCACCTCGGAAGGATGGAAGCCTGAGTCAACCTCGAGCCTACTGAGATTCGATCTGCCAAACTGCTGGCAGCTGGTGATCAGCAGAAGCAGCTTGCACTACTGCACTCTAACCACTCCGCCACCAAAGCCCTTGTTTGTTTGTTTGTTTGTTTGTTTGTTTGTTTGTTTGTTTGTTTGTTTGTTTGTTTGATTTGATTTGATTTGATTTGTACGCTGCCCCACTTCATGAACTCGGGGCGGCTCACAACATGTCAACAATAAAACAATACAGTGGTACCTCAAGATACGAACCCCTCGTCTTACGAACAACTCGAGATACGAACCCAGAGTTCAGAAAAAAATTGCCTCTTCTTACGAACTTTTTTCAAGTTACGAACGCCAAACCCGAACTTCCGGATTCGGCATTCGGGAGGCTGCTGGGAAGCCGCCCGGCTGTTTTAAAAGGTCGCAGCCAGGCTGGGGGGCTTCCCAGCAGCCTCCCGAACCCCGAACTTTTGCCGAACTTCTGGGTTCGGGGTTCGGGAGGCTGCTGGGAAGCCCCCCAGTCCGGCTGCGACCTTTTAAAACAGCCAGGCAGCTTCCCAGCAGCCTCCCGAAGCCGAACGCCAAACCCAAACTTCCGCGTTCGGCGTTCGGAGGCTGCTGGGAAGCCCCGCCGCCCGGCTCTCACCTTTTAAAACAGCCTGGGGGCTTCTCGGCGGCCTCCCGAACGCCGAGCGCCGAAGTTCGGGTTTGGCGTTTGGCGTTCGGGAGGTCGCTGAGAACCCCCCAGGCTGTTTTAAAAGGTGACAGTCGGGCGGCAGCGTTTTTTTTCCGGGTTTTTTTTTTTGGTTGCACGGATTAATTGACTTTACATTGTTTCCTATGGGAAACAATGTTTCGTCTTACGAACCTTTCGTCTTACGAACCTCCCCCTGGAACCAATCAGGTTCGTAAGACGAGGTATGACTGTATACAAAATACAAATTGGATCCAATTAATATAAATAATTAGTTTAAAACATAAGAAAAGCTAAATATCAAAAATCATTCATTCGATACAACCAAACACAGTAAACATTCAGTGGCCAGAGGCTGGGATCTAATGACCCCAAGCCTGGTGGCATAAATAAGTTTCCAAATTCTTACGAAAGGGAAGGAGGGTTGGAGTGGTACGAATCTCAGGGGGAGCTGATTCTAGAGGACCGGGGCCCCCACAGAGAAGGCTCTTCCTCTAGGCCCCGCCAAGCGACATTGTCTGGTTTACAGGACCTGGAGAAGGCCGACTCTATGGGACCTACCCAGACGCTGGGATTCATGCGGCAGAAGGCGGTCCCGTAAGTAATGTGGTCCGATGCCATGGAGGGCTTTATAGGTCATCACCAACAGTTTGAATTGTGTCCGGAAACCAATCGACAGCCAATGCAGACCGCAGAGTGTTGGAGAGACATGGGCATACTTTGGAAAGCCCATGGTTGCTCACGCGGCTGCATTCTGAAGGTCAGCAGTTCAAATCTCATCACCGGCTCAAGGTTGACTCAGCCTTCCATCCTTCCGAGCTGGGTAAAATGAGGACCCGGATTGTGGGGGCAATAGGCTGGCTCTGTTAAGAAGTGCTATTGCTAACGTGTTGTAAGCCGCCCTGAGTCTAAGGAGAAGGGCGGCATAAAAATTGAATAAATAAATAAATTTTGCACAATTTGTAGTTTCCAAACATTTACAGGATTCCCTTAATGGCAACTTCAGGAATTGCTGGGTTTGGCACTGCCACACGACCATGTCCCTTATGACTACATTGCTTAGTGATGGAGTCCCTGGTCACAAATTCCCAATCTCGGTCATTGAGTAAAGCAGTTGTTAAAGCAAGACACCCACGTGACTGCTTTGCTCAGTAGCCGCAACCCCAGCATTCTGGTTGCAGTCATTTATTATTATTATTATTATTATTATTATTATTATTATTATTATTATTATTATTATTTATTAGATCTGTATGCCGCCCCTCTCCGAAGACTCGGAGCGGCTCACAACAACAAAACAGTACAAATCTAATAGTTAAAAACAATTTTAAACCCCTTAATATAAAAAACAGTCATTCATCTCAAACAAACCAAAAATGTGGTGCGCGGAGGATTTTTGAGGCCTACAGAGTGTTTCTGGGGGCTGGAGAAAGGCAAAAACACCCTTGGTTTTGCAAAAAAAAACCGGGGGTGATTTTGCCTTCCCCCAAGCCTTAGGAGCATTCTGCAGGCCTCCCTAAAGCAGCTGTGCACCCCATGTTTATGAAAAACGGGCCTTTTTTTACAAAAAAAGCACTCTACAGGCTTCCCAAACCCTCTGCGTGTTGTGTTTTTTGCAAAAGTGGCTAGAAAATCTGTATAGTCTGGAGGACAGAAGGAAAAGGGGGGACATGATCGAAACATTTAAATATGTTAAAGGGTTAAATAAGGTCCAGGAGGGAAGTGTTTTTAATAGGAAAGTGAACACAAGAGCAAGGAGACACAATCTGAAGTTAGTTGGGGGAAAGATCAAAAGCAACATGAGAAAATATTTATTTTTTATTTTTTTATTTATTCATTCATTCATTCATTCAATTTTTATGCCGCCCTTCTCCTTAGACTCAGAGCGGCTTACAACAAGTTAGCAATAGCACTTTTTTAACAGAGCCAGGCTATTGCCCCCCCAATCCGGGTCCTCATTTTACCCCTCTCGGAATGATAGAAGGCTGAGTCAACCTTGAGCCGGTGAGGAGATTTGAACCGCTAACCTTCAGATCTACAGTCAGCTTCAGTGGCCTGCAGTACAGCACTCTACCTGCTGCGTCACCCCGGCTCTTTATATTATTTTACTGAAAGAGTAGTAGATCCTTGGAACAAACTTCCAACAGAAGTGGTTGATAAATCCACAGTCACTGAATTTAAACATGCCTGGGATAAACATATATCCATCCTAAGATAAAAATACAGGAAATAGTATAAGGGCAGACTAGATGGATAGAAACATAGAAACATAGAAGTCTGACGGCAGAAAAAGACCTCTTGGTCCATCTAGTCTGCCCTTATACCAACCAACTTCAGATTGTGTCCCCTTGTTCTTGTGTTCACTTTCCTATTAAAAACACTTCCCTCCTGGACCTTATTTAACCCTTTAACGTATTTAAATGTTTCGATCATGTCCCCCCTTTTCCTTCTGTCCTCCAGACTATACAGATTGAGTTCATTAAGTCTTTCCTGATACGTTTTATGCTTAAGACCTTTCACCATTCTTGTAGCCCGTCTTTGGACCCGTTCAATTTTGTCAATATCTTTTTGTAGGTGAGGTCTCCAGAACTGAACACAGTATTCCAAATGGGGTCTCACCAGCATTCTATATAGTGGGATCATAATCTCCCTCTTCCTGCTTGTTATACCTCTAGCTATGCAGCCAAGCATCCTACTTGCTTTCCCTACCGCCTGACTGCACTGTTCACCCATTTTGAGACTGTCAGAAATCACTACCCCTAAATCCTTTTCTTCTGAAGTATTTGCTAACACAGAACTGCCAATACAATACTCAGATTGAGGATTCCTTTTCCCCAAGTGCATTATTTTACATTTGGAAACATTAAACTGCAGTTTCCATTGCTTTGACCATTTATCTAGTAAAGCTAAATCATTTTCCTATTGCACACTTTAGAGTCATCGGCAAATAGATCATGAGGTCTTTTTCTGTCATCAGTCTTCTATGTTTCTATGCTTCCTAAGTGGACAGTTTGATTTCACAGAAGTTTGATTTACTTGGAGTTATATTCTGTTGTTTAAGTGTTCCCTTTATTTTTTTTGAGCAGTGTATTTTGTGGCAGAGGATTGGGAGAAAGTGAGGAAGCATTGTTGTTTTTATTTTATCTTATTTTTGGATGTGGCGTGCAGACTCTCTTACTAAAGAAGCTTAGCAGCTCATGCCAAACCATTGGGGCTGATGCTTTTTAGTGGGGATGGCCAGCACTAGGTGTCGTCATTCTTCTTGTGTTCTCTGTGGCAGCTTTCCGGAACCAGATGCTGGTACACCTGACGCTGATCCAGAGCCCTGTGCTAGGAGATCACGTGTATTCTTCTCGGGTGGGAGCAGTTTTCGGAGAACCTTTTCTCTTGCCGGCTGTGGACACTCCGCCTCGGACACAGGTACCGAATTGCAAAATAGAAGCTGATCCTGAATGTTCCACTTGCAAACGTATCAAAACACACTGTTTGAACGAACTTAATTTAATCAATGAACCACCACTGCTAATAACTGGCTTAGCAGTGGAGACACACACACAAGTCAAAAAGCAATCCTTTCTTGCAAAAAGTCAGCTGCTAATTAATCTTCATTGGCAGCTCACGGTACGTTCAGCAAAGTCTTGACCCAAAGCAATGCAATTAATTCTTACTATCTCACATACTTTCCAAAGAGTTGGCTAAAAGGCCCAGGAGTCTTCCAAGATAAGAAATCCGAAGCAGAGAAACAGGAGTTCACCAAACACTCAGGACAGATACATGAGTCTAAACCAGTGGTTCTCAATCTGTGGTTAAGCGAATCAACATGATTGCTAATTGAATCCAAACTCTTTCAGGGAACCAATGGTTTGCTATGGATAGTTTTGCCGAAAGCCAGACGTCAGTCCTGATTTTGGGCAAAACCATCATGAAACACTATCGCGTGACCATGGGACATTGCGAATGCCATCGTGGGATTGCATTTTGGTTGCCTGGCAACCCTGCTTCCCCAACGGCCCTTTGCGGCATCCCACAGTCACATAACCACAATTTTTGACATCTGGGAAGATTCTCGGTCATCCAGGTTATGGGGTTGTCCCAAAGGTGCTCTTTGAAAAGGCAGTCGGGCTTTGTTTTTCAGTCAGAACTGAAGAAGCTTCTTAGATGAGGAAGCAAAATGTCCTCAAGGAAAAACCAAGTCCAGCTGCCTTTGGAAAAAGCACAATTTTTGTGCTTTTTCAAAAGTTGGTTTCCAGCATTTTGCTTCTGTTTTCTGGTTTAAAAAAAGCACCTGTTGGGTAAAATACATTCACAGAATAGAATAGAATAGAATAGGAGTAGAGTAGGATAGAATAGCATAGAATAGAATAGAATAGGAGAGAATAAGAATAGAGTAGAATAGAATAGCATAGAATAGAATAGAATAGGAGTAGAGTAGGATAGAATAAGAGTAGAATAGCATAGAATAGAATAGCATAGAATAGAATAGGAGTAGAGTAGGATAGAATAGGAGTAGAGTAGGATAGAATACCATAGAATAGAATAGGAGTAGAGTAGGATAGAATAAGAGTAGAATAGAATAGCATAGAATAGAATAGCATAGAACAGAATAGAATAGAATAGGAGTAGAGTAGGATAGAATAGGAGTAGAGTAGGATAGAATAGAATAGCATAGAATAGAATAGGAGTAGAGTAGGATAGGAATAGAATAGAATAGGAGTAGAGTAGGATAGGAATAGAATAGAATGGAATAGAATTCTTTATTGGCCAAGTGTGACACACAAGAAATTTGTCTTTGGTGCCTATGCTCTTAGTGTACATAAAGAAAACATACTGTACATTTGTCAAGAATCATGAGATAAAACACTTAATGATTGTCATAGGGGTCAAATAAGCAATCAGGGAACAATCAATATTAACAACCACTGGGGGGAAAACCCCAGGTCCAGTCACATGGTAGCCTACTTAATAACTGCAGTGACTAAACAACCGTTAATTCTGAGCTCAATTATGGTCACAGGTCGAGAACCCCCTGTAAAATAACTATTGTTAAGTAGGTTGACATAGGAGTTGTTTATAAATAGCATTCCTCCTCTTCCTTCTCGGTAGATCCTTGAGGAGCATGTGATGCAGAAGCTCCGGTTGCGGCCGCAAGTGATGTCTCGCTTGCAGCTCCACCTCCACCTCCACCAGCTTCTCCTCCCTGACGGTTGCTGTTCCTCCCGCACTCTACTGGTGGCCCCTCTTCCTCCCTTTTTCCTCCAGACACTTCGTAGCCTCGGGCTTAACCTGCCCCCTGCGAGCAGTAAACAGTGACAAAATCTGCCAAGCATTTGTCTGCCAAGCTGTACCTCCATTGCTGGCAGCCCAGTCAAGTGGATGCAGCTGCCGTTAAAATCCGGGGGCCCACAAGGAAAAGGTCCTGTCGTTGTAGAAGAAAACTGCTGCTCCTTCCGGAAAGTGGCTCAAATATACACTGCTCAAAAAAAATTAAGGGAACACTTAAACAACAGAATATATCCCCAAGTAAATCAAACTTCTCTGAAATCAAACTGTCCACTTAGGAAGCAGCACTGATTGACCATCAATTTCACATGCTGCTGTGCACATTCAACTTTGCACAGAACAAAGTATTCAAAGAGAATATTTCTTTCATTCCGATCTAGGATGTGTTAATTTGAGTGTTCCCTTTATTTTTTTTTGAGCAGCATATATCATATTACTCCAGAGTTGCTTGAATAGGTGCCATACAAATGACTGACAGTGGAAAAAATTGCTTATCAGAAAGTGTGAGAGGAAGGAAATTTCTAAGTAAAAACCTCTGTAGCTAGCTGATACAATCTGGCTACAGAAGGAATTTTAAGGGGGGCATTTCTGATTGGTTGGGTTGTTGGTGGGTTGTTTTTTTTAAGGTGCTCCTATATCCACAAAACTAGATTTCTTTTCTTTTTTTAGTCATCCATCGTTATGCCTGTATGTGGTAGTATCACAGCAACATAGACCCTATTATTATTAGGATTTATACATTCCTAATATCTAGATTATATACTGCTCAAAAAAATTAAGGAGAACGCTCAAATGAACACATCCTAGATCAGAATGAATGAAATATTCTCATTGAATACTTTGTTGAATGGGCACAACAGCATGTGAAATTGATTGTCAATCAGTGTTGCTTCCTAAGTTTGATTTCACAGAAGTTTGATTTACTTGGAGTTATATTGCGTTGTTTAAGTGTTCTCTTTATTAATTTTTTTGGAGCAGTGTATATTGTTGGGTGAAAGTAAATGTACATAATATTTTCTCAATATTTAGAAGCAATGAGCAGCAAATTATATGCTAAATCAACAGGTAATTTGTTGCTTTTGATGCCCACCGGGTATTAAATTCTGATGCCTGCTGGGTTGATAGGATGGAGCTAATCACCCAGGCAGAGAAAAATTAGGGGAATGTTCTTTTCCAACTGTTTTTAGATATCAGATGAGTTAACGGTATTGAAAAATGCAAAGAAGAGCTCTGAATTTGCAGTACAATTTTGCCAATAAATTAGATTAGATTTATTGGATTTATATGCCGCCCCTCTCCGCAGACTCGGGGCGGCTCACAAAAATGGCAAAAACAGTACATAATGACAAATCTAATATTTACCAATCTAATTACAGTTTCAGATTTAAAAAATCATAAAAGCAACCCCAATATATATAAACAAGCACACAATCAATCATACACCAAAACAACATGGGCAAGGGGGAGATGTTTCAATTCCCCCTTGCCTGACAGCAGAGGTGGGTTTTAAGGAGTTTACGAAAGGCAAGGAGGGTGGGGGCAATCCTAATCTCAGGGGGGAGCTGGTTCCAGAGGGTCGGAGCCACCACAGAGAAGACTCTTCCCCTGGGTCCCGCCAGACACATTGTTTAGTCGACGGGACCCGGAGAAGGCGTACAGTATAGTAGGCGGTTCCTGCCGATTCCAGGGAAGAATATGTCTTGTTCTCAATTGTATGGAGCTCAGAGTTTTCATGTCAAAAAGTTAACCTAATCCAGTCTTATAATACTCTCCGAGTGACTTAGATCAGGCAACAGGAACATTTTCAGCTGCTATTGTGCTGTATTGGCAGATTATAAATAATTAAATTAAAAGTAATCTAATCATACAAGATCTCAGCATTTCATAAAACATCTTAATTAGTTTTCAGGATGCAAATTACTTCAAAGCTGTCCCAGTGACTGACATAGGCTCTGTTGATGTTCCTTGGATTAGATGTCATTATTAAACAGAAAAGGTAAATATTAATTGAGAGGGTGTGGCAATAAAACACAGTTTAGTTTTTCCAAGGCTTTTAATTATTAAATTTCAATTAAAAATCAACAGCAGACATTTATTTATTTATTTTGTCAAGTACGTATTGATAGTATAGATAGATATAACGCTGTTTATATACATGAGGAGTACTAATAAGAGAGAAATATTAGGACGGGACGGAAGGCACGCTGGTGCACTTATGCACATCCCTTACTGACCTCTTTGAATTGGGTGAAGTCAACAGTGGATAGTCTAAGGGTAAAGTTTTGGGGGTTTGGTGACAAAACTACAGAACCAAAGTCAGGTAGTAAGTAGTCACCTAATCTTCCTCATCTTTTAACATATCTGGACATTTAAATTTTGAAGTTCTCATGAGTTGAAAATATGTACACATATGCAAACATGTGTTTATCTCTTGTGGCTGGTTTTTTTTCATTATTCTGTGTGAATGGCTCTTCGTAATTTGAAATTTGCCTTCTGCTAACATGGAAGTTTTCTCTCCCTGTTTCGTAAGGGAGAAGCATGATTAATTTGGAAATCACTTGGCTACTATGTAGAAACATAGAAAAACATAGAAGTCTGACGGCAGAAAAAGACCTCATGGTCCATCTAATCTGCCCTTACACTATTTTCTGTATTTTAACTTAGGATGGATATATGTTTATCCCAGGTATGTTTAAATTCAGTTACTGTGGATTTACCAACCACGTCTGCTGGAAGTTTGTTCCAAGCATCTACTACTCTTTCAGTAAAATAATATTTTCTCATGTTGCTTTTGATCTTTCCCCCAATTAACTTCAGATTGTGTCCCCTTGTTCTTATGTTCACTTTCCTATTAAAAACACTTCCCTCCTGGACCTTATTTAACCCTTTAACATATTTAAATGTTTCAATCATGTCCCCCCTTTTCCTTCTGTCCTCCAGACTATACAGATTGAGTTCATTAAGTCTTTCCTGATACGTTTTATGCTTAAGACCTTCCACCATTCTTGTAGCCCGTCTTTGGACCCGTTCAATTTTGTCAATATCTTTTTGTAGGTGAGGTCTCCAGAACTGAACCCAGTATTCCAAATGTGGTCTCACCAGCACTCTATATAGCGGGATCATAATCTCCCTCTTCCTGCTTGTTATACCTCTAGCTATGCAGCCAATCATCCTACTTGCTTTCCCTACCACCTGACTGCACTGTTCACCCATTTTGAGACTGTCAGAAATCACTACCCCTAAATCCTCTTCTTCTGAAGTTTTTGCTAACACAGAACTGCCAATACAATACTCAGATTGAGGATTCCTTTTCCCCAAGTGCATTATTTTACCTTTGGAAACATTAAACTGCAGTTTCCATTAGATTTTGGACACCGTTTGTTGTCAGGGCCAGAAATTTATCTTCCTCTACAAAAGCTTTCCCCTGCAAAAAAAACCCCAATTGGAATCTTTGGCTACTAGTTGGTGAGAAGATTTCTAAAGTGAGATAGGCAAAATATCTGGATATTTTTCATAAGCTTTACCCCTGTGTGTATACGGCTTATTCCAGACACCAAGTTCTACTGTCTCTTCCCTTCCAAAGTTCTGCTACAACAAAGAATACAAGTTGTGTTCATAAATAGACAAGAAGCAGCAAATGACATGTGGTCTTAGGCCTGATGCAACTATATTATATAAATGAGAGAATAAAAAGAACTAAAATTTATCCTTTATTTAGCATTTGCAACATTGGGGTGTATATCAATTACAGTGATCCCTCGAGTTTCGCAATCTCGATCTTCGCGAAACGCTATATCGCGATTTTTCAGCAATTGTTACCATCTCGATCTTCGCGAAACACTATATCGCGATTTTTCCATCACCAAGAGTCACTTCTCTGTCTCTTTCTCGTCATTCTCTGCTTCAATCATTTTCTCATTTCTCTTCCTTCCTCATCTTTCTTTCTCTCTCTCTCTATCTTGCTTCTTCCTCTCTCACACTCTCTTCCTCCCTCTCTCATCTCTTTCTTTCCTTCTCTCTCTTTCTCTATCTCTCCCCCTCTTGCTCTCCAGCAGCCGCCTAGCAGCTGATCTGCTCGGCAGCGCAGCAGCAGCGAGGAGCCGAACATCCGGGTTTCCCCTTTCCGTGGGCAGCGGGTTTCTTCGGCTCCTCGCTGGTCCCCAATTCCGTCAACATCAGGCTCTCCACACGCCCTTTCGCCTTAACACGAGAGCCTTCCGAAAACTCTTTCCGAGCGCCTCAGAGCAGCACCCCCACCCCTCTTTGATTCCCTCAACCCGCCTGGCCTCTCTCTCCCCTTTTCCACACCCGCCACCCAAGAAACGGTTCATCCCGTCTGGGCTTCCCCCCCCCTCTCGCTCACTCGCGCTCTCCCCCCCATCCGCGTGCGTATGTGCGCGCGTGTGCACCCAGGCGCCTCCATCCCGGCGGGGACCACAGCTGCAGGGCTACCCGTCGTCGACCCTCCTCCGGCAGCTTCCTCCCGAGCCCCCACACACATACGACGGAGAAAGCGGCCACTTCAGTCTTTTTCCGGGGGGGGGGGGGCGTCGTCAAGCTCACCTCCAACCGAGAGAGGAGTCCGCGCTGCTCCAGCTGCCATGTCTCCTTCTCCCTCCTCCTCCTCTTCTTCCCCGCTCTTCCACCCTCCGCCGCCGAGGTCGCCAGGAAGGGAGAAGAAGAGTCCCCGGATGTTCGGCTGCAGCAAGCGCTGAGCGCGCCTCCGAAGCGCCGTGGACAGCAAGCGGGTTGCCTCCAGGTCTGGGCTCTCGCGCTTTACATTGGGCGAGGCGGCGGCTGGCGCCGTTCATTGACTCTTCTTCTCCCTTCCTGGCGACCTCGGCGGCGGAGGGTGGAAGAGTGGGGAAGAAGAGGAGGAGGGAGAAGGAGACACGGCAGCCGGAGCAGCGCGGACTCCTCCTCCTCTTCTTCCTCGCTCTTCCACCCTCCGCCGCCGAGGTCGCCAGGAAGGGAGAAGAAGAGTCAATGAACGGCGCCAGCCACCGCCTCGCCAACGCAAAGCGCGAGAGCCCAGACCCGGAGGCAGCCCGCTCGCTGTCCGTGGCGCTTCGAGTTTCTCCTCCCGGAGTCCCCGGATGTTCGGGTGCAGCGAGCACCGAGCGCGCCTCCGGGAGGAGAAACTCGAAGCGCCATGGACAGCGAGCGGGCTGCCTCCGGGTCTGGGCTCTCGCGCTTTGCGTTGGCGAGGCGGTGCCTGGCGCCGTTCATTGACTCTTCTTCTCCCTTCCTGGCGACCTCGGCCGGTCCTTTTCGGGGCTGCGTTGCTGCATCCTCCGATGCCGCCCACCGAGGAGGTTCCTTCGCCGGAATGGAGGTGGCTGTGGTGGGTTCAAGGGACCAAGAGCCGGTCCTTTTCGGGGCTGCGTTGCAGCCTCTGAGGCCACTTCCGCCTCCGGACGAAGGAATCTCCTCGGTGGGCGGCATCGGAGGATGCAGCAACGCAACCCCGAAAAGGACCGGCTCTTGGTCCCTTGAACCCACCACCGCCACCTCCGTTCGGGCGAAGGGATCTCCGCAGTGGGCGGCGGCGGCGGGTTCAAGGGACCAACAGCCGGTCCTTTTCGGGGCTGCGTTACTGCATCCTCCGATCCCGCCCACCGAGGAGATTCCTTCGCCGGAACGGAGGTGGCTGTGGTGGGTTCAAGGGACCAAGAGCCGGTCCTTTTCGGGGCTGCGTTGCAGCCTCTGAGGCCACTTCCGCCTCCGGACGAAGGAATCTCCTCGGTGGGCGGCATCGGAGGATGCAGCAACGCAACCCCGAAAAGGACCGGCTCTTGGTCCCTTGAACCCACCACCGCCACCTCTGTTCGGGCGAAGGGATCTCTGCAGTGGGCGGCGGCGGCGGGTTCAAGGGACCAACAGCCGGTCCTTTTCGAGGCTGCGTTGCTGCATCCTCCGATCCCGCCACCGAGGAGATTCCTTCATCCGGAGGCGGAAGTGGCCTCAGAGGCTGCAACGCAACCCCGAAAAGGACCGGCTCTTGGTCCCTTGAACCCACCACCGCCACCTCCGTTCGGGCGAAGGGATCTCCGCAGTGGGCGGCGGTGGAGGCAGCTTCAAGGGACCAACAGCCGGTCCTCGTTGAGCTGAGCTTCCTTTGGCTTCCTTCGAGGCGGCAGGTGAGCTTTGCAGTTTTGCCTCGAAGGAAGCCAAAGGAAGCTCAGCTCGGGGGCGGGGCTGAAGCCGGCGCAGCTGCCGGCCACGCCGAGGCCAAGTAAGCTAAGGCTAGGCCCGTCACTCCGGCTCCAAGCGCGGGGCCTGGGCGGCGGGCAAGCATTGGGAGGGCCTCGCCGTCCCCTGGCTGGAGAAGAGCTCCCCTCCCCGCGATCTGGGATTGCATGGCCGTCATCAAGTTAGTGCGCGGCGGTCCTGATGGCGGGCGGGTGAACGGGCGAGCAGCAAACAGCGGGTGGGCAGGTGAATGGGCGAGCAGCAAACGGCGGGCGGGTGAACGGCAAGCGGCAAGCGGAAGCCGGGCGGGTGAACGGCAAGCGGTAAGCGGCAAGCGATCTTGGGGTTTCCCCTTTGCCTGGGCATCGGGAAGACCAAGGCAAGGTTCCTTCGGCCGCCCAACAGCTGATCTGCTCCGTAGCGCGGCAGCAGCGAGGAGCCGAAGATGGGGTTTCCCCGTTGCCCAGGCAAAGGGGAAACCCCATCTTTGGCTCCTCGCTGCTGCCGCGCTACGGAGCAGATCAGCTGTTGGGCGGCCGAAGGAACCTTGCCTTGGTCTTCCCCCGCCCACACGCAAACTCCACCATCTACGCATGTGCGGCCATGAAAAAAAGGGCGCACATGCGCAGATGGTTTTTACTTCCGCACCGCTATATCGCGAAAAATCGATTATCGCAAGGGGTCTTGGAACGGAACCCTCGCAATAATCGAGGGATCACTGTATATACAACTTTTGTTAGGCAGAAGGTCTAAAATACTTGATCTTAAAAGTACTGTAGAGATTCATGGATAAACCAAGAATTTTGGGAGTGAAAATACCAGCTCCAAAATTTGATTGGGTTCTGCAAGTATATGTGGGAATATTATTTTTAAAGTACCAGTGTAGGAGCCCACTTGCAGATAAGCCCATTGCAAAAATTAAAACATACAAACATTTTAAGGGTCAACTTATATGCAGTATGCCTTATATGTGAGAGTGTGTACAGTAATGTTTCGGCAACTGCAGTCCAGAAAGTGGATTAAATTATGAATTAGAATGTACCGTATATAATGTCTATGCCTCAAACGTGTTGGCTTAGCATCCAACTGTATCCAGAAGAGCACATCGTCCCCATCCGTTATTTTGCATAAATGTAGGTGTTTTAGGAAGCTGTTCCATTAGTTTAAAAGAGTAGTTCTGCAAAGAATGGTAGACATTCTTTACAGAACTTGGTACCTGTTGTGGTTAGCTCTGGCCCAGCTCCTGCCCCAAGGACTGTGGATGTGGGGGAGACATCCACATGCTGCAGGTCTGTTTTGCCCCCCCCCCCCGGTGGAATCTACTGATGAAGGCTCCTCTGACCAAGAAGACATGAGTGACAGGGAGGAGGAGAGTGGGGCAGACAGCTCAGAAGGAGATCAATTATCTAGCTCCTCCTTGGATTCGGAACAAGAGTTAATGATACAGCCACACATGCGGAGAGCGATGCATAGGCAGCAACAACTGAGAGATTATTATCAAAGAAAATGAGGCCACCTGTGGTTGGGTGGCCTGTGGTAATTAGTGAGGCTGCTATAAAGAGCAGCCTGTGGGTTTGGCCATTGTGGAGGATTATCTGATCGCTGTGTTTCGTGACTGCTTTACTGACTTTGACCTTTGTGTGCTGATTTTTCCCTGTTTTGAAACTAAACCAGGGCAAAGTGTGTTTCACTTTGTGAAAGAAGAAGGACTGTGAATTGCCTCACAGCTTTAAGCTAAGTATCTCAGAACTGATAAGGGACTTGTACAAATTACCAGTTTGTTTGGAGAGGAGTGCTTTTTGCTATACCAAAAGAGGGCTTGGTTTAAGTGAATTTTCATTATAAAGAACATTGTTTTGAATTTTCAAACGTTTGTGTGTGAAATTTGTACCTGTGAATTTGTGGGAGGATTCTACCAGAGAGCTCGACAGAACAGTACCCAAGTTACTTTGGTTCTAAGGCAATTCTTTACAGAACTTGGAACCCAAGTTATTTTAATTCTAAAGCAATGTTTGTCAACCTTAGCAAGTTTAAAATGTCTGGACTTCAATTTGCAGAGTTCTGGGAGTCAAAGCTTAAAAATCTCTGCTCTAGGGAAATTTCTACATGTAGAACAGAGAGTTCTATTTCATATGTAGTAAGAATGCTAATGGGAAAAACATTATTACTAATGTTTGTTTTAGCCCCTGTTACTTTATATAAATGATTGTCCCATTTTCTTCTTTTTGATAGCACTGAAAAAAGGTTTTGACTTGTTTGCTTTAAATATTAAAACAGTTCTCCAAGAATCAGACTAGTAGACTACAAAAGTAAATTTTATTGTTTTACAAAGAATTTACAAACCACGCTGTTACAATACCTCAGTGTAAATATGTTAATAGTAAAATAAGGATATACTTGACTACCTAAAATACATACTTTAGGGATTGTAATAAAATTTATAAATATATAAATTTTTTGGTATCCTGTTGCATTCTTTCCCATTTTAAGAAAAAAATGTTTTATGCATATTTGTGGGAATCTGAAACACTGAAATTTACCACAGTTGGGGAGGGGGGGGGGAGGATTTACAAACTCTGTGACATAGGCTCCTTTTATACATGGTAGGAAAAAACATGGTGTATATTTGGAATATATTTATAAAGAAATAGCATGCTAGAATTTGTGGGAACTTCAAGCTCATTTATTTAAGAATCAGTCTTGTGCCAGAGTAAATTAGTCCATCTGATCTAGTGATTTCTAACCCTGGATCTTAAGTCAGTGAGAAATTCAGTCCTATAGTGCTTGGAAACCTAAGCTTGGGAATCACCGAAGCCGTGCTTAAACATTTTGGCTGTTAATATCTCGCCAAGCAGAAGACTATATACATAAAGTCCCATCTAAGGACATTTTGTGGAGTGAATGGGTTCTGGAACCTTTTGAAAAAATGTGTACTCCATTATGATCAGTTGGGTTTCCTTCACTCAAGAGATGAACTTAATCTCCGAGAAAGGCCCTGGAAGACCCAGTACAAATACAGTTACAGCAGAGTAGGTTATGGCCTTACCTCCACTCCAAGTCATGTTCTCCATGCAAAAGCTGGATATGGAGTTGAATATACTCTAGTTGTTATGAATCACTCCCAAAAAACCAAAGAGGGAAAAAACCTCAAAATTCCACCCTTATATGCATTGCATAAAAATATAACCATACTTTGCTTAATTATTTGCTGAAGACATCAGTCAAAAGGTCCTAGTAACCAAATTCTAAATAGGAAATAGTCAGCCAAATAATACATCCACCAGCAAAATTCAAAATTAGTGGCTTAAAAGAAAGCAAACCTGACAGTTATCTTTTTTTCCCCATGCTCAAATGTCCAGTGTATACAGAAATAACAAATTTTGACATTTACTACAATTTTGATCATGACTAAATACAATATTAGGAAGGCAAAGCAACTAGAGCAATAGGAAAAATTCCCCAAAGAAATGAGTTTAAATTGCTGTTAAGGGCATCGATCTCTGAAGAAGACCCCGAGAAAGCTCTGAAGTATTTAGAAAGGCAAGTGAGATTGGGGAAGAACCATTTTAGAACGTTGTAGTAAGGTTGGAGTAATTTTGAAGGAAAAATACAAATAGAGGAATCGCCCAGGAGAAAAAAATATGCTGTGGCACAAGAATATGCAGTTTCATGGGCAGCACGGAGTTCCATCATTGATTTAGAGCTTTCTGGACAATTAACCTAGATTGTGCTTCAAAATATGGAAAGTAACAGGAAGAACAGAAGTGAGGAAAGGGGGGCAGTCAGGTGCTGTTATACTGTGATCTCATCCATATTTATAGCTCAGTCATTTTTAATGGACCAGTGATTTTTTCTTTAGTGGGGCATTTCCATTTGTGGAAGCATATCCTGAACTGAAACTATCGGACACCTAGTAAAAAGCCTGCTTATTTATTATAAAGTGGTTATTGAAACATTTTCACATACTCAAAATCTATGAGTCATCTCAGACCTCAACGTTTTTCTGCAGCTAAACTTTAAATAATACTCCCAATTGCTTGCATTGTCAACTGAGTGGCAAGCTGAAGCCATCCAAGCCAATTCCAAACATTCCATCCTAGATTATAATACCCCAAAACAGAATTCAAGGTAATGTGCTGCTGTGGCCAAAATGGCATGTCCTACCAGGATCAAAATGCATCCACTGTGTTTGGCTACAACTCATTAAAGCAGCCATGTCTTTCCACACTATTCTGGAAACGGGCATGGTTACTGTATTGAATCACAGAAAAGTGCTCCCTATCATCTCTTCGGCATCACCCCAGAAGCATCTCAGAGCCTTGCCAATCAGAAGCAACCAAATTGAAGCAGGTTGTACTTTTGAACAGAGTTAAGGCAGGCACAGGGACTGTTGGAGATGGAAAGCCATCATCCTTCCACCTTTTAAGAGCTGTAGATGATTTCTCCAGGACATATATATACTGCCGATGTCATCCTTCTAAAGCGTATTCCTCAACCTTGCTGGCTTAAAGATCTGTTGGGCTTCACTTTCCAGAATTCCACAGCCAACAAGGGTTTCCCAATTGTTTCCCAATTGTTGCACTGGCCACCACTGCAGATGCCCAATTTTCATAGTGAATATCAAGATCAAGTTATAAAGGTGTCAAATAGCTGAGCTATGTATGTTTATATGTAGTGGATTTGAAAGAAATAAGACAGAAGGTGAATATTGAGTAGAGCAGGAAAACACAGGCTTATGCAGGAGGAGGGTGAGGCAGGGTGATGGAATCAACATGTAGAAATATGTATTTTGGCAAGGTGGAGGGTTGAGTTGGCTGCCCTGCACACAGATATATAGGCACATTTGGGCAGTGAATGATTATGTTGGCACATAAATTGGGTGGCACCAAAGAGTTACTGTGAAATATGCACACTGTTGGAGCAGGGTGTTCAAAATAATTTTCTGTCTCCTCCCAATGCTGCACTTAGAAGCACCAAACCCACCACCACTGCTATAAAACTGCAAAAACTATTCGTTAAAATAATGTTAGGAAACTGTTTTCTAGAAGAACGAAAGATTATTTTCTGAGTTCCGTTGCAAGCACCGCCTGTAGCTAAATCTCGAATGCTGTTTCCCCCTCTTCTCTCTTCTTCGCTTCAATGTCCCAGATGTTTCTTTGCTTTTGATGAATTCAGTCTTTATTATTCCCCCCATAATAATTTCCCACAGTTTCCAGTCATTTCCCTTCTTTTGTGTCCAAAGAGGAACGTGGGCCACCAAAAAACCAAAACAAAACCCCACTTATTTTCATGTGAGCGAAAACTTCAGAAACATCCTCCAATCACAGGAAAGAAAAACTCCCAGAAAAAAAGCCCCAGCAGGAATCAAATCCCCCTTTATGTATGACACTTATTTTTTTTTTCAAATTCCCAGCATCAACTTGAAAAAACTTGTAACCACTCAAAACAATTTTTTTAAAAAATTGGCTGGGCCAAGCAAGGTGAATTCCTAAGGGCAATACACACGGAGCAATTCTCCCTGTTTTATTAGAATGAAGACACAGAGTCAGCCGCTCGGGTAGAATTAGTCAATGTGGATTCAGAATCCTTCCCACCCACGGGAGGCAAGACAGACATCTGGTTGTCAAAAGCCGGTACAAGAGGTGGCAGCTGCTGCTGATCCTAGGCACATGGGTGGAGAAAGGAATGGTTACGGGATGGGGAGAAGGAAACCGGTCTATTGGGGGGTAGGGGGAGGAAGGGGTGACATCTTTGCAAGAGGCGGTAGTCGGAAATAGGTTTGGGCCATTCTCTTGATAGGCAGGAGGAGAAACAGAGAGGCCATCCTTATTTGACATGGCAGGATTAATCAGGAAATCTTCCTAGGCAAGAGGAATGCTCTTCCTATGAGGGCTTAAAAATTCACAATATACCTGAGCCGGGCAAGTGGTGACTGCTTTGTGGTAGAAGAATTTGGGAGCTGCAGGAAGTAAAGGCCCAGCTCTGGAACAGCAACGCAGCCCTTGCAAACTTGCCACAGCCTTTTCATCTCTGCAGAAGAGGCAGGGGAATCTGCAGGAAACAGTCAGGCCTGGAGAGGAACCAATAATACAGCACACATGGGCTTACTGGCAAGTACCTGGACAGCTTTCAACAGTGAAACATCCTTTCAATGTAGCTAAATGAACAACAACAACCCAAAGGTACAAAACAGACTTACAAATTACCTAGAAATTGCCTGAGTCAACTGAAGGCGAGCAGTTTTAAGCTACCGTGTTTCCCCGAAAGTAAGACAGTGTCTTACTTTCTTTTTATCCCCAAAGGCCCCACTATGTCTTACTTTCGGGGTATGTCTTATATTGGAAAAAAATTGAAAGGGTCGCGTTCCCGAAGGCGGCATCTCCCCAGAGTCCAGAAGGGCAGCCGCGGGACAGGAGCCTCGTGAGCTCTTTTCCAAGTTCAACCTCAGGGCTCCAGGGCAGCCTCCTCAAGGGCGACAGCCGCCCTCGTTCTCCTCCTCTTCCTCCTCCTCCATCACCGCCGCCACGCCGCGCTGCTCACCCAGAGCGAGGGGAGGAGGATCTGAAGAGAGCGCCAATGGGAAGGAAGCGCCCCGACCTCGTCTCGGGCGACAAGGGGTGGAAAGGGGGGGTCCTTTCAAGGGCTCCGAGAGCCTGTCCCCTGATTCTCCCCCAGGAGGGACTGTTATTTCCCTCAAAAGCCCCGTGGAAGCGAAGGCGACAAGCGGTTTCGAGGCTCCCTCACTTATCTCGCACCCCCGCAACACCATCACCACAGTCCCTTCTCTTCCCCTCTTCGAGACGCGGGCAAAGGATGGGTGGGGACTTTCCTACCTCTGGCCGGGCGGCTTCCCTTGCAGGGCCATTTCTGAGGAGCCCGCCGGGTTCATAACGGTGGCAACCCACGGCCACCAAGGCAGGGCCCTCGCCCACCTCGACTGCCGCGGAGAGGCTGCGCCGTGACCCCTCGACGACGCCTCTTTCCTCCCTGCGGCTAACTCGGCTCCACCGGCAAGTTTCACTGGCTCTCGAGGAGGCGAAAGGGAAGGCAGGAGCAGGTCGCTCGCTGCAGCAAGCCCCCCCCGTCTCCGGCCGACAGCTCCCTCTAACGAGCTGAAGCTTAGCAGTCTGGCTTCGTCCCTCCGTCAGCCAAACTCCCTGGCGGGCTGGGCCTCAGCAGGCCGCCTCCCTCACAGCTCCCCTCCCCGGTCCTGGAAGAAGGCAGCGAAGGCGCGCCCTTCTTCCCGCTTAAAAAAGGAAGGCAGCTAGATGAGAGGGAGGCGGCAATACCCCCGTGTTTCCCCGAAAGTAAGACATATGTCTTACTTTCGGGGTACGGCTTATATTAGCCGACCCCCCCTGAAACCCCCGATACGTCTTACAATTGGGGGTGTCTTACTATCGGGGAAACAGGGTATGTATGTCCTTTCCCAAACCAATTATGGTTTAGGTCACACCTACTTGCAAACCATAAAGACACATTTCTAGAAAGTGTCCCCAACCTGGTTTTGTCCAGAAGTGGCTATTCTCAAGAACACTGGGCATTGTACACTGCTCAAAAAAATAAAGGGAACACTTAAACAACACAATATAACTCCAAATAAGCCAAACTTCTGTGAGATCAAACTGTCCACTTAGGAAGCAACACTGATGGACGATCAATTTCACATGTTGTCAGCACATTCAGCTTTGTACAGAACAAAGTATTCAACGAGAATATTTCATTCATTCAGATCTAGGATGTGTTCTTTGAGGGTTCTCTTTATTTTTCTTGAGCAGTATATTTCCACATACTTGGAGGGCACCGATTGAGGGATTGTGGTGGAATGAAGTCTGGATTCCCAGGAGGGAGGGGCTCAGTAATGGGTTGCTAGCCGGTACGCGCCACACTGCATACTGGTAGCTAAAATGGAGCTGCGCAGGAAGCTCCAGGTGACCAGCCGGTGGGTGCATTCATCCGAGCGAAATTTCACTTTTGCGCAGGCGCAGGGAGTGAAATATTGCAAGAGGAGGCACAGCCACGTGAGATTTCGGTGATTTTCGGCAAATATTTTGCACAAAAGCAAAAAATGGTTGAAATCTCGCACAGCCGCATGGCCTCTCATCAGATTTTGCTTCCTGAACATGTGCAGAAGAAAAATCTTGCTCATATGCGTGCGCACACATATCAGACGTGCGTGCGCGGCTGCCGATCACCTGGAGCGGCATGCGCATCACACCGATAGCAGCGGTAAGTAGGAACCCCAGCCTGGAAGGGCTGCCTATTTATCTACTCACATTTGCATGTTTTAAAACTGTTGGGTAGGCAGGTGTCGAACTCAGGCTGCTAGCTATCCAGCTGACAAGCTCAGCTTCTTTAACCACTGAGCCACTGTGCCCATTTCACATGACCCAAAGGGGGCCACAAAAGACAAGGGCATGCCAGAACTACACACTAACCACAAGTCACAGATTTACCTTAAGGACAGCTCTTTGAAGAAGCAGATTAAAAATATCTTTAGTAAATGTTATGTGAACTGTGGAGAAAAAGGGAGCAGCGCTTCCCAAAATGGAGGACAAAAAAGGGAGCAGCGCTTCTCAAAATGGAGGACAAAAAAGGGAGTAGCGCTTCTCAAAATGGAGGACAAAAAAGGGAGCAGTGCTTCTCAAAATGGAGGACAAAAAAGGGAGCAGCGCTTCTCAAAATGGAGGACAAAAAAGGGAGCAGTGCTTCTCAAAATGGAGGACAAAAAGGGAGCAGCGCTTCTCAAAATGGAGGACAAAAAAGGGAGCAGCGCTTCTCAAAATGGAGGACAAGGAAATCTGGAGAAAACAAAGGGGAGGACGATTCTCTTGGGGGTTTATGGGCTGACTGAGGGATGCTTTTGCTGCTAGGAAATGAGATATGGCCGAACAAAATTTGTATTGCAATTTCTCCAGTGAGAACTCCAGTGACATAACTGTGAGATGAGGTGAGGAGAGAGCTTTTCTGTTTCAAGCAACTGAAACTCAACTGCAATATTTTTATCACTGTATCTCAGATATGGTGTTTCATAATGGCTTGGGAATGCAAACTAGGTAGGGTCTGATCTCAGTCACAAAATTCATAGCGATGGCAAGTATCAGATTTCTCTAGAGAATGAATAGTTCTTGCCAACAACCAAAGCTGTCATTTCAGCTTGGGGATTTCCCACATAGTGGCTGCTAGAGATTTACCGTATTTTTCGGATTATAAAATGCACCGGAGTATAAAACGCACCTTAGTTTTGGGGGAGGAAAATAGGGGGGGGGGACACTCTGCCTCTGCCTCCCAGCAATTTGCCTCCCAGCAAACAGCAAACAGTACAAATGATATACACTGTTTGCTGTGTATTTCTGTACATGTGTGCCTAATCCATCGAAATAGCAAAGAATTGGAGAAATGTACATTATGGCAGTATATTAATGCCAGAAAGTTTTCTTAAATGTAGTCACATTAACTCTTCTCAATTATTTAAGTAGATCTACTGCAAAAATGTCTAAGTCAGAGTTTAACCAAGCTGCCTTATCTTAATACTAAAACAGGACACTGTTACATTTCAGATTATACTTGAACAGATGCTGTTAAAATTGATGTGGCTTTCTGGAAGTATACTTATTCTTTGCTATTTAAAAGAAGATACAAAAGCACTGGGCCTCTTCAGATCAAGCATTTATTTTAAAAAGCTCCTTCATTTCATTAAGTTGTCTAGAAAATAATAAAGCAGTCTTTAAAAAATAAGTCTAATGATTTGAACATTGTACAGACATTTATTGTTACTGACCTATCTCCTTGCATCCAGTTTCAGCAGTCTAATTAGCACAAGAAAATAATATTCTGCCTCTGCCTCTCCCTCCCAGCAATTTGCCTCCTTGCAGCATTAGTTTCATTTTCAGTTCTACCACGTAGCTGCAGCTTCAATCTGCTGAGGGTTGGTAAGCTGATTACACTGGAGAACAATTTGTAACACAATTTCTGTTGAGTTTGATTTTTGAGCTTTTTTAATAGTTAATTAGGCATGCTGGTTTCAAAACTGCAATTAGTTTTCTTCTACCACATCAAGTTTTTTTCTCTACACCTTATACAGTGGTACCTCATATTACGAACGCCTCTTCTAACAAACTTTTCGAGATACGAACCCGGTGTTTAAGATTTTTTTGTCTCTTCTTCCGAACTATTTTCACCTTACGAACCCAAGCCGCTGCTGCTGGGATGAAGGGGTTTCTTTTTTTCCCTTTTTTGAAGAAAGAAAAGGGAAGGGCGGCTTGGAGGGGGAAAGAGTTTGCATTTTAAAAAGTAGGAGAACAGCGTGCTTGCACAGGCACTGAAAGGGTGTCTTTTGAAGAAAGAAAAGGGAGGGGCGCCCCCCTTGCCTTTCTTCCTTCCCACTCACCCTTTAGCCTAGCCTTTCTTCTTCCACCCACCCCCTTTAGCTGCTCCTCCCTGCCCTCTGTTCGCCTCCCTTCTAAAGTTTGGGATTTTCCTGCAGGATTTGCACGCATTATTTGCTTTTACATTGATTCCTATGGGAAACATTGTTTCGTCTTACGAACTTTTCACCTTACGAACCTCCTCCTGGAACCAATTAAGTTTGTATCATGAGGTACCACTGTATATATAATATAGTTAATTCAGCAACATGAGCATCAAATTGCATTTTTTACATAGCCATCTTGCTAACTTCCCGGAAAGGTTTGGTGCAAGTCAGTGATGAGCAAGGGGAGCGATTCCACCAAGATTTCAAGGTCATGGAGTCACAGTATTAAGGAAGATGGGATGTACATATGATGGCTGACTATTGTTGGAGCATCAAGCGAGAATGTCCACAGATAAAACACACCAGAAAAAGCTATAAGTGAAAAATTTTACCTTAATATGTATAATTACTATTCAATAAGAAACAACTGTATTTGTATGAACACAATTTAACTTTCAGTAACTATTATAGTCTTTGTGTGAATAAAATTATTCTTTGGAAACAGTATATTTGGTAAGTTTTTACTTTACTTTCCTTTATATGCATAATTTATATGACTTTTGAGGGTATACTGTAGCTTAAAAAGTTGACGTGATAGACAAAAACTGTGGTTATTTTTGGATCCAGAGGCCAAAACAAAACAAGTCAAAACGAAATTGCTGTTCCCCAATGTAATCCATTTCTTGGCTTAACAGGGGCCTGTTCTGTTTGCTGCAAGGAGGTAAATTGCTGGGAGGCAGAGGCCAAAGGGTGGGGGTGGAGTGGGTAGGTGGGGCTACATTCGGTATATAAGACGCACCCAAATGTTCACCTTCTTTGGGGGGGTGGTAAAAAGTGTGTCTTATACTCCGAAAAATACGGTAGTTTACAGCAGTGTTTCCCAACCTTTTTTGAGCCACGGCACATTATTCACATTTACAAAATCCTGGGGAACATTGAGCGGGGGGGGGGGGGGGGCTAAAAAAAGTTTGGACAAAAAAATATCTCTCTTCCTCCCTTTCGCTCTATTTCTCTCTCTCTTCCTCTTTCTCTCTCTTCCTTCCTTTCTTTCTTTCCCCCTCTCTCTCTATCTCTCTTTGTTTCTCCCTTTTTTGCTCTCTTTCTCTCTCCCTCCTTCCCTCCCTCTATGTCTTTCCCTCACCCTCCTTCCCCCCTCTTTCTCTCTCTCTCTTGCTTTCTCTCTCCCCTCTTGCTGTCTTTCTCTCTCTTTCTCTCTCCCCCCTCTCTCTCCCTCTCTCTCTCTTTCTTGCTATCTCTCTCTTTTTTTGCTTTCTCTCTCTTTCTCTCTCCTCCCTCTCTCTCCCTCTCTCTCTCTCTCACTCTCTTGCTATCTCTCTCTCTTGCTATCCCTCTCTTTCTTTCTCTCTCTCTTTCTCGTACACCACGCTGCAGCAGCGGCATTGGGCAGTAGCCGTGGGGCAGCGGCAGGGTGGTCAGCTGTGAGGCAGAGCTCTGGAAAGTTGCGAGACCAGAAGCTGAGCTTCCTTCTTCGCGACACACCTGACCACACTGGTTGGGAAACACTGGTTTACAGGATCCATTTTATACATTATTGGGACAATAAATGAAACCTTACAACAAAATACAAGTACTCCTGACTACCGACTACCCATTCAGCGGCCTTTCAAAGTTAAGGCAGTGCTGAAAAAAGAGACTTACGACCATTCCTCAAATTTGTGACCGTTGCAGTGCTCCCACCCTCATGTGATTGTGATTCAAGTGCTTGGCAAGCATCATACCTATACGATGTTCACAAACTTCCACAGTCACACCAATGTGGCACAATCATACTAGCTGTATTTAATAAGCCTGTACAGTACTGTAAATTTAATTCTGAAAGGTGTCTATGAGGGCAATGAAACATTATTGTTATAAAGCAAGGCAGACAGGTGTTATATTTAGGTACCTGCTGTGTTTCCCCGAAAATAAGATCCTGTCTTATATTTTTTGAACCTCTTTTTTTTCTTTTGGCTATATAGTCAAATGTATCACAGCCATTCTCTGATTTGAATTAGGTACTAGAACCATCCCTGCTTACATTTATATTGTATTTATGTCAATATTTATATTCTGCAGGCACTCCCCTCAATTCCTCACCTATGAAAACCTCTGGGACCCTGTTTTTTTCCCCAAGCTACCATATAGTCTCCAACTTTGGCAACTTTACAACTTGTGGACTTCAACTCTGAGAATTCCTCAGCAAGCGCATGCTGGTTATAAAATAGACACAATTTACATAGACTTTTGTGAAGCCTTTGATTTAGTGGTACACTGGAAACCAAAATCTTATGGCATCTCTGGTTTCCCTACAGGATTGGATAACTGTGTTTCTGTCAAACAGACAACAAGTGGTTAAAATAGTGAGTGCCCTATCAAATCCTACACCTGTCAACAATGGTGTCCCTCAGGGCAGCATTTTAGAAGCAACACTCTTCATCCTTTACATAAATAACTTTTGTGGTCATATTATAAACAACTGTGTTCTCTTTGCCAACAATGTTAAACTATTTAACACCACAGAGAATGCTGCTACCCTTCAAAAAGACCTTGTATCAGAATGGTCAAAGAACTGGCAACTTCAAATCTCCACCAACAAATGCTCTGTCTTACACATTTGCAAAAAGAATCAGAACACAAAATACAAGCTTGGAGGACACAACATTGTAAACGACCTCACTCTGTCAAAGACCTTGGAGTACTCATATCTAATGACCTAAGTGCCAGAGCCCATTGTAACAACATTGCCAAAAAGGCACTAAGAATTTTTAATCTAATCTTCTTCTCTGGCAATATTACACCATTAACCAGAGCCTACAAAACATTTGCTAGACCAATTCTCAAATACAGCTTATCTGTCTGGAACCCCCGCTGCATATCAAACATTAATACAATCGAGAGAGTCCAGAAATACAGTATTTCACAAGGAGAGTCCTCCACTCCTGCGCTAGCAACAGTATACCTTATTCGACCAGACTTGAAATTTTGGGTTTAGACAATATGATCTATTGTAAAATCATCTGCCACAAAGTCCTACCTGTCAATGACTACTTCAGCTTCAACTGCAATAATACACGAGCAGATAATAGATTCAAACTCAATGTAAACTGCTTGAAACATGACTGCAGAAAATATGACTTCAGCAACAGAGTGAGCAATGTCTAGAATGCACTACCAGACTCTGTGGTTTCTTCCCCAACCCCCCTAAAACTTTAACCTTAGACTGTCTATAGTTGACCTCACCCCATTCCTAAGAGGTCTGTAAGGGGCCTGCATAAGCGTACCGTTGTGCCTACCGTCCCCTGTCCTACTGTATCTACTTTGCTAATGTTTATGTATACACCAATACCAACTATTTTGTACATGTTTGACAAAATTTATAAAATATAAAATAATATAAAATATAAAATAATATAAAATGTAAAATGTAAAATATAAAATAATGTAAAATAATGTAAAATAATGTAAAATAATGTAAAATAATATAAAATATAAAACATAAAACAATATAAAACAATATAAAACAATATAAAACATAAAATATAAAATAATATAAAATATAAAATAATATAAAATATAAAATAGTCTGCGGAGGGGCGGCATACAAATCCAATTAATAATAATAATAATAATAATAATAATAATAATAATAATAATAATAATTATAAAATATAAAATATAAAATATAAAATATAAAATATAAAATATAAAATATAAAATATAAAATATAAAATATAAAACAATATAAAACAATATAAAACAATATAAAACAATATAAAACAATATAAAACAATATAAAACATAAAATAATATAAAATATAAAATATAAAAATATAAAATATCCACAATTCATAAAGAGGCCATTGGTTCCCCATCCTTGATGTAGTCCCTGATTTTCTCATGTCTGTCTGACTCCCAGCCTAAGAGTTATTTCCTCTCGTCATACAGCTGACATCTTAACACAGTGATGGCGAACCCTTTTTCCCTCAGGTGCTGAAAGAGCAAGTGTGTGCGCTATCACGCATGCACGAGTGCCCACACCCATAATTCAATGCCTCGGGAGGGCAAAAACAGCTACCCCCACTCCCCCAGAGGCCCTCTGGAGGCCGGAAACAGCCTGATTTCCAACTTCTGGTAGGCCCAGTAGGCTCGTGTTTTGCCTTCCCAGGGTTCCAAGGCTCCCCTGGAACTAGGAGAGGGTAAAATGCCCTCCCCAGGCCCCTGGAAGCTCTCTGAAAGCCAAAAACGCCCTCCCAGAGCCTCTGTGTGAGCCAAAAATCAGCTGGCTGGCACACACATGCATACTGGAGCTGAACAGCTCAGGCGCCAACAGATATGGCTCTGCGTGCCACCTGTGTCACCCATGCCATAGGTTCGCCATCACTCTCTTAACAGCTTGTTCATTCACCCTGGCCTATAGAACTCACCCTGCTATTACACATCCCGGCCAGTTGTTGTTGTTTTTCTGTAAAAATACTTTATTGGGTAGGAGGAGAGTTCAACTCCCAACAACATGATTTCCTGTTTGCGTCGGCACAAAGAATTGTTCCTTAGGCCCTATAACTTGATTTTTGCCTACAGCAATCAACCTGAGGGGAGGGTTGCTCTTGGGTCCCGCATAGTTTTTGCCTCTCCTTGCCAGCCGCCTTTTGATCATAGACGCTCTAATGGCACTGAACTCCACCGTGGAAATTAAATCCACCCCCCTGGGGGACGAAGGGGCAGAGGGCAAGGGTATGTTATGCAGAAAGGAGTGTCCTAAGCATTGCAATTGCACTTTGGGCCTCACCGAATAGGAGGAAGGGAAGGGAGAAACAGGGAGCTCACCGGAGACTGTATGGATTTCCTGAAGATGTAGCCTCAGGCCCGGCTTCCTACCTACCATACTGGTGAGCTTGGCATGATTGACAGTGGGCTCCTGGGGTTTGATTGCCAACTCTTGGGAGTTCGATTTGGCACAGAGCTGGTCCGGCTGCGACACTTTGCCCCCTGCCATGACAGTGGTCGTAGCCATGCTGTGTGCCATCAAGACTTTTCGGTTATAGGGGTCTGTTCTGAGCTTGTTGGGCAGCTTAAACCTCGCCGAGCCTGAAGGGGCGACTTTGCTAGAGATGAGTTTCTCTTTGACTTTGTTCTCCTTCCCAGGGGCTCCTGGCTCTGCCGTCTTGTTGTTTGCTGCTGTCCAACACGGGGTAGGCGCCCGAGGAAGACTCTGGTTGCTGCGCCGGTGAATCACTTTAGGAACTCTTTGCTGCTGTGGGGCAGGGCAGCCATTCTTTGGGTCGATGGCTGGAGGAGGGCTTTTCTGGGTTGGAGGTTGAGGCTTCTTCACCGTGCATCCTTCCACCAGAAGGCTAATGCCAATGTACTGAGGGATCTCCACGGCAGCCTGTCGTAAGAAGAGAAGAAGGATTATTGATTGATTGATTGATTGATTGATTGATTGGACTTTTATGCCACCCCTCCCCGAGGGTGGGAAGTACTCAGCTTAAAACCATTGGTTTAGTAACTGTTTGGAGTTACAATGGCACTGAAAAAAAATGAACGGGGAAAACAAATGACTTATGACCTTTGCAGCATCCCTATGGTCACGTGCTCCAAATTGAGATACTTAGCAACTGGGGTGTATTTATGATGGTTACAGTGTCCAAGGGTCATGTGGTCAGCTTTTGCAACCAACAGTCAAATGCATTTAACCACCCTATTACTAAGTTAACAATTACCATGATTCACTTAACAACTGTTCTGTCCAGGCCAGATCGGATTGGAACAAAGAAGCACATAGACACTCAGAGAATCCAATTAAAACTACATTGCTATTAGAACGTGCATTACAACATAGGCTAAGGTTTTTAGTCCTTGCTGGCAGCGTTCCCAGTCAAATTGTCTCTGAGGTAAGAAGTGAACCATGGCCGGAAGCTAAATCCAATTAAGGCATTCCTTCATAGGTGGGCTGCTTCCACAATGCCTAATGCACACAGCTCCACGACTCTGGAACGTGAGCGCAATTACGCTTCCTGCACCTGTGCAGGTAGCAAAATCATGCACAGGGACACATGTGCGGGTGCGTTTCAGTGAGGTTTTTTGCTTCCCCGCAATATCTTATATACTGCTAGGGATAGCCAAATGTTCCATAGAGATATTCAATGCCTAGACCCCCATCTATAAAGATATTCCTCTCTGGCTCTCATTCTTCTAACATGCGCATCTAATATAGGGTCCTCAATGTTCCCATCGTCCTCTAACTCCAACACTACCATAGCTGGGGGTTCTACAGTCTCTGGTGGTACACCATTTTCCCCGGGTTCTAACTCCCCTTCACTCTCACTCTCAGACTCAGCTGGCAAGAACACTGGCCTAGAATACCCAGTTGGACCCGGCTCATCCTCTTCAAAATCCGTGACCAGCTGAGCCAGATGTGGACTGCTCACAACAACAACCATGGTAAGAAAGGTTGTAAAACAGGGCAAAAATTCACTAACATCTGTTCTGGTTTCTGGTAGAAATTTAGCAATTACAAATAACTCTTATTAAATGCATTATTTCATGAATAAAGAAACTCCATTTATTTCTCTGCTCTTCTGGAATTCAAACACATTTCATACAGACACTTATCTGTTGGTCCGTTATCTCCCTTAACTGCATTTCTCACATTCCTTCTCCTTCTCCACTTAACAAGATTTATTTTCCTAACAGCATGATTTCTAAAACAGCAGCCCTGACTGTTAATCAACACAGAATACTTTTGCTTACTTGCGAGCGGCAGAGAAAAACCTCCATTTTTCTCTTCGGCAAGGTTGAAACTCCACCCTTCTTCCCCACTGACCCCCTGACGTGCCAAATACATCACTACAATATTTAACCCATTCCTCTCCTTAATATCTTCTTCCAGACACCTGTTCTCTACGTTTTTGGGCCCTTCTGAATTTAGGATTAACCCAGCGAGCGTCTGATTCTCCCTCGCTAGATCCTGAACTCATAGCCCCATCCTGTAGCTGGCCTCCCACCTGTTCTACTGCCTGTAATCTCGGCCCCCCCACTAATTCATAAAGACTATCTGAATCCGAGTCCTCAATATCTTCATCATCCTCCAACTGACCAGGAGTATGTACAACAACATCTGTCTTGCTTAGTTACAGAAAGTTGTGGTTCAATTTGTGTTTGTAAGTCAAGGACTACTCTGTATTCGGGGTTGCAAATGCCAAACCCCAAATTAGATAGTGATCCAATATCAAAAAGAGAGGCAGGCCTTCCAAGGAATTGGATAGGAAGGCTCACCTGTTTATAGATGAGCTCAAAGCTTCCTGCGTTGCAATTGCGATCGTACTTGCGGTCAATGACCACCCGTAAGGTATCCTCCTGCACACTGGCACACAGACGGGTGGTGATAGATGTCGAGGCTGCCATGGTGGGGCTGGCATTGATCTCAATCAGCCACGGTTGGTAGTTTTCTCCAAAGAGGAAGTCTGCCCCATAAAGCTCAAAGCTGTTTTTGCGGAACTCCACAAGGTCCTGGGAGGTCTGTATGGCATGAATGATGGCCGCCTTCATGCCAGGCACAATCAGCTTGGACCAGGCCTCGGGCGCCCCCATTTTCCTCAGGTGCATCTGGAATTGTTCGGAGGACCACATATTGTCTGAGGGAAGCTCGGAATGGCGGTTCTGGGAATTCTCAAAATGTTTCTGGATGGAGTTATTGCACAGGTGGATGGAACTGGGGTGAAGAAGAAGAAGAAGAAGGGATCAATAATGGGGAACAGATTCTACACAAAGGATTTTATCACAGGATATGTCAACTAAGCTCAGCCTATATGTCAACTAAGCTCAACCTATATGTCAACAAAGCTCAACCTATATGTCAACTAAGCTCAGCCTATATGTCAACTAAGCTCAACCTATATGTCAACAAAGCTCAACCTATATGTCAACTAAGCTCAACCTATATGTCAACAAAGCTCAACCTATATTTCAACAAAGCTCAGCCTATATGTCAACTAAGCTCAGCCTATATGTCAACTAAGCTCAACCTATATGTCAACTAAGCTCAACCTATAGAAACTCCTTATTGGGCACATTTTCCTGTTCGGATCTGAAATTATGTTGGTAGAACATACTTTCTTTGGCATTGGGATAAGTCCTCCCATCCTGTTTCTTTTAGAAAAGTCATAAGAATGCCTCATTTTACTAATATTTCCTGTTGGTATTTATCATATGATACTTGTGATTTGGTGTTCATAATTATTATATTTTATTTAGGGGTCCTGGATGCTCTCTGAGCTTGGTTGTTTTCTTGCAGATGCTTCATTATCCAAATGAGATAACATCATTTGGTGCATATTTAATTTATTATACCTCACCTTTTATTACTTTTATAAACACCTCAAGGCAACAAATATATCAAATACACTGCTCTATTGAAGCTCTAATGATCTTCCTGGCTCTTATTAGATTGCAGGCTTTTTTTTTTTTCATTGCTAATCACTCAAAGGAATGTTTTTTTCCAGCCCTTATGAGATGCTAACGATCTTCCCGTCTTGCAAGGTTTTTCATTGCTACTCCCTCTGAAGAATGTTTTTTCCAGCCCAAAGTCTTTGCAGGCTTTTTCTCATTGCTATTCCCTCTGAAGAAGGTTTTTAAGCCTTAACTGGGGATAAAATAATGTGCTGAAGCTGACCAGACTAAGGATGCTAGACAGACGAATACCTGATTTCCCCCACTATTTTTTCCCCAAAAACTATAGTGCTTCTTATACTCCGAAAAATAAGGTACATACTATTTCATAGTGGCTGTTCACTCATTTTTTTCTATACAAAGGACCTAGTATAATGACAATAGGATTTCCAGTTAAATCTCTGGAAGCATATGACTATATGCTGCCCATGCTAGTATAAGTGCTCCACAGTTTTCACACAGACTACCTCAAACATGGCAGTGGCACCTCTATTTAAGAACTTAATTCGTTCCGTGACCAGGTTCTTAAGTAGAAACGTTCTTAAGTAGAAGCAATTTTCCCATAGGAATCAATGTACAGTGAAAGCGAATCATATGTGCAAACCCGTTAGGAAAGGAATAAAAGCTTGGAATTTGGGTGGGAGGAGGAGGAGGAAGAAGAGGAGGAGGAGGACAGTTGCTGCTGAAGGAAGAAGGTGAGGTGAGGGGAATCAAAAAAATCCAAAACTTTAAGGCTTAAAATAAAAGAGGGACTCTGAGACAGCGAGGAAGAGCATGCGCCTCCCATACACTGGCTGCTGCTGCTGCTACTTACTGCCTCTTCCTTCCCATGCTGAAGGGCTCCCCTCTCCTCTCGCTCGTTTGCTTTGTAGCCGGCGCCTTTACTTCGCTGTGGTGACACCTTGACTGCCCAGAGTGAAGGGAGAGTTTCTTTTCTCTGGGCGCTGGCAGAGGTTTATTTCCTGTCCAAGCGCCCAGAGAAAGGAAATGCTTTGTTCGCTCTGGACTGGCAAAGCCTCCTTAAGCGCCACTGAAAGGCTCCTCTGGCAGCCCAGAAAAGTCTGAGATGGCTGGGATTAAAGGGAGAATGGCAGGAAACTAGCCGGGCCTTCGTGCTGCTCTCAAATTTCCTGGGAAATTTTTCTGGGCTTGGATTCCTAAGTAGAAAATGGTCCTTGAGAAAAGGCAAAAAAATCTTGAAACATAGAAACATAGAAGTCGGACGGCAGAAAAAGACCTCATGGTCCATCTAGTCTGCCCTTATACTATTTCCTGTATTTTATCTTAGGATGGATATATGTTTTCCCAGGCATTTTTAAATTCAGTTACTGTGGATTTATCTACCTGTCTGCTGGAAGTTTGTTCCAAGGATCTACTACTCTTTGAGTAAAATAATATTTTCTCATGTTGCTTTTGATCTTTCCCCCAACTAACTTCAGATTGTGTCCCCTTGTTCTTGTGTTCACTTTCCTATTAAAAACACTTCCCTCCTGGACCTTATTTAACCCTTTAATATATTTAAATGTTTCGATCATGTCCCCCCTTTTCCTTCTGTCCTCCAGACTATACAGATTGAGTTCATTAAGTCTTTCCTGATACGTTTTATGCTTAAGACCTTCCACCATTCTTGTAGCCCGTCTTTGGACCCCTTCAATTTTGTCAATATCTTTTTGTAGGTGAGGTCTCCAGAACTGAACACAGTATTCCAAATGTGGTCTCACCAGCATTCTATATAGCGGGATCATAATCTCCCTCTTCCTGCTTGTTATACCTCTAGCTATGCAGCCAAGCATCCTACTTGCTTTCCCTACCATCTGACTGCACTGTTCACCCATTTTGAGACTGTCAGAAATCACTACCCCTAAATCCTTTTCTTTTGAAGTATTTGCTAACACAGAACTGCCAATACAATACTCAGGTTGAGGATTCCTTTTCCCCAAGTGCATTATTTTACATTTGGAAACATTAAACTGCAGTTTCCATTGCTTTGACCATTTATCTAGTAAAGCTAAATCATTTACCATATTACAGACGCCTCCAGGAATATCAACCCACTTCTTATCTAGAAAAGTTCTTAAGTAGAGGCGTTCTTAAGTAGAGGTACCACTGTATTTATTCTGGATTAACATGAATAATCCTGAAGATTTTAAGGGGACCTTAACACCCCCTGTCCCCGTTAAGACACTGGAGAGATTAAACTGAAGTTCTTAATGAGACAGAAAATCTCTCTGCTTCTTCTTGCTCTTGTGTGCATCCACCCATAGAATAATACGGACAATAAAGTCAACAAGACGACAAACTCACGTGTCCAGATTGTTTAAGGAAAAGGGCTGTGTAGAGAAACGGATGTAGCTATGCCGATAGAACCAGATGGTGAGGGGGTTCCAGTCAGTCACCAGAAACCATTGCCGCAAGTCAAACTTGGTGCCAAAGATGAGCAGGGGTGTTTCGATGTACTTCTGCACCACCCATTTCCCATCCTTGACAATCATGGGGTCGCAGTCCACTAGTTTCACAATTTCCTCCAAGCGGTCCATGCACATGATGCCTGTTTTGGAAAATGCTCTTTATTTAATTGATTTATACCCTGCCTTTCTATATTTATTTACATATTTACACAGATGATACCTGATGTGTCCAGAGGACAGTTAGGCCTTGTACCCGCCCCATATTCTTTGAGCGGGAAAATACTGCAAGGTGATTGGTTGGCTCAGCCTGGCAGCCCGGGATATATATAGCTGCCAGGCATGGCCATGTTGTTGTTGTCTTGTTCCTTGCTGTAAAACTGTTACTTGCCATTCTAATAAAAAGATCAGTTCTTACTCAGAGAGTCTGCAATTGATTCTTGTAAGGATCCAACAATACCCAGTTGTACATCTCCACCCCATGTCCAGTCAGTGAAGCAGTGGAAGTGATGTGCCGGTGCCTGGAGGCTTTCGGGGTCTGGATGGGTGTCAACCGACTCAAACTCAACCCTGATAAGATGTAGTGGCTGTGGGTTTTGACTCCCAAGGACAATTCCATCTGTCCATCCATTACCCTGGGGGGGGGGGATTACTTACCCTCTCAGAGAGGGCCCGAAACATGAGCATCCTCCTCGATCCACAGCTCACATTAGAGAAACATCTTTCAGTTGTGGCAAGGGGGGCGTTTGCCCAGGTTCGCCTGGTGCACCAATTGCGGCCCTATTTGGACCGGGAGTCACTGCTCAGTCACTCATGCCCTTATCACCTTGAGGCTCAACTACTGTAACGCTCTCTACATGGGGCTACCTTTGAAGAGTGTTCGGAAACTTCAGATCGTGCAGAATGCAACTGCAAGAGCAATCATGGGCTTTCCCAAATATGCCCATGTTACACCAACACTCTGCATTGGTTGCCGATCAGTTTCTGGTCACAATTCAAAGTGTTGGTTATGACCTATAAAGCCATTCATGGCATCGGCCCAGAATATCTCTGGGACCGCCTTCTGCCGTATGAATCCCAGTGACCAGTTAGGTCCCACAGAGTTGGCCTTCTCTGGGTCCCGTCGACTAAACAATGTCGTCTGGCGGGGCCCAGGGGAAGAGCCTTCTCTATGGCGGCCCTGACCCTCTGGAACCAACTCCCCCCAGAGATCAGAATTGCCCCCACCCTCCTTGCCTTTTGCAAGCTCCTTAAAACCCACCTCTGTCGTCAGGCATGGGGGAACTGAGATATTCTCTTCCCCTTATGCCTATGCAATTTATGCATGGTATGTTTGTGTGTATGTTTGGTTTTTAAATTAGGGTCTTTTAAATTATTTAAAATATAAGATTTGTTATATGTTGTTTCACTATTGTTGTTAGCCACCCCGAGTCTACGGAGAGGGGCGGCATACAAATCAAATGAATGAATGAATGAATGAATGAATGAACGAACAAACAAACAAACAAACAAACAAACAAACAAAATTATGGTGGAATAACATCTGTTGATGTTATATTACCCAGCAGCTTTCAATGTTCTTTACCAGTTACATGAAAATAAAGAATCTGAGTTCACATATCACACGTATCACACTGAGCCATCATATGGTTTTCTTGGTCTTAGAGTCTCGTGCAAACTCATCTTGTACAATAGTTTCATACCTAACAAACCATGGTTCAAAGAAGGTATGCGTGAATCCAGCCAAAAAATTCTGCACAGCCTGAAGCATCTCACAACTGCTTTGTCAACTCCATCTCTCAAGCTAATTTGGGATATTTAATCTGTGTCCAGTAGACTCACCTCTTCCCCGAGACTTTGCTCCTGGTTTGACAATCCAGATGTTCCTGTCCCCTTCCATGTCCAACTGTGGGACGACTTTTTGCAGCCGTTGCAAGACCTCCTCACAGCGCTCAATGAGGGAATCTGTCTGCGTCATCTGGGCCCCTTCGCTGCAATGACAAAATACTTGACCAAATAGCATGACACAATGCCCTTCCATGTGTTCTGGTTCCTGGTAGAAATTTACAAATAAATTACAAATAACTCTTATTAAATGCATCCTTTCATGAATAAAGAAATTGCATTTATTTCTCTGCTCTCCTGTAATTCAGACACATTCCATACAAGCACTCGGTCCCTTATCTCTCTTAGCTGCATTCCTCACATTCCTTCTCCTGCTCCACTTAACACGATTTATTTTCCTAACAGCATAACTTTAAAAAACAGCAGAACTGACTGTTAACAACACAGAATCCTTTTGCTTACTTTAGCGTGGCAAAAACACATCCATTTTTCTTTTGGCAATGTTGAAACTCCACCCTTCTTCTCCACTGACCCCCTGACGTGGCAAATACATCACTACAGTATTTAACCCATTCCTCTCCTTAATATCTTCTTCCAGACACCTGTTCTCTACGTTTTTGGGCCCTTCTGAATTTAGGGTTAACCCGGCAAGAGTCTGATTCTCCCTCGCTAGATCCTGAACTCATAGCCCCATCCTGTGGCTGGCCTCCCACCTGTTCTACTACCTGTAACCCCGGGGCCCCCACTAATTCATAAACACTATCTGAATCCGAGTCCTCAATATCTTCATCATCCTCCAACTGATCAGGAGTATGTACAACACCATGGTTGTAACCTATGCCAGGGAGAGAGAACCTATGGCCCCTGGGTGGCTTCTGAGCCCCTAGAAACTGTGTTATTGCAAAACATTTGAGGGCAAGCTGTTAAGAAGCAACAGCATAATGTGTAAGCCACCCAGAGTTGTTTGTTCGTGAACTGGGCACCTATAAATTTAAGAATGAATGAATGAATGAATGACCATATTTTTCAGTGTATAAGACATAGCGGAGTATAAGATGCACCTTAATTTGGGGGGAGGAAACCAAGGTGGGGGAAATTTCTGCCTCCGCCTACCAGCATCCTTTCAGCTTCAGCACATTAGTTCACTGGTTGTGACCAAGTGCATGTTCGTTGGGACTTCTTAGCAGCTTCAAAAGCTTCAAAAGCACAGCTGATTGTTGGAGGGAGCTCGCTTTGCCTGCATGGACCTCGTTAGGACTGCTAAGCAGCTTCAAAAGCACAGCTGATCATCGAAGGGAAGGAGATATAATTTAAGGACTAATGGATGACAATAAAAAGGGTGCAAGGTTTTGTCCAGGACAAGATTGCCTTGATGTTTGCCTCCTGTCCCTTTGATTGACATCATGTTTATTGATGATTTGTATTTTAATTGTTTGTATTTTAATTCTTCAAATAAAGTATTTTTTAAAAAAAAATTAAAAAGAGAGAGCCATTCAAGGCTGCGGGGATTGCCAAAGCACATCATCGCCGATTGCCGCCCAAAACCACAATACCACAAAGGCCAAAAATGAGGCATGCAGAGGTCAAAAACACGATGTGCGGAGGCAGCGATCAATGGCAACGGGCTTTGTCAATCCCTGCAGCCTTGAACAGCTCTCAAACGGAGCATTTGGAGGCTGAAAACATGAGGCATGGAACCCAAAAACACAAGCTAGGAAGAGGACACACAAAGGTGGAGGCCAGCGGGTGGACGGGGCTGCATTCAGAATATAAGACACCCCCAAATTTTCAGCCTCTTTTAGGTAGGCGGAATGCATCTTATACTCAGAAAAATATGGTCATTCATTCATTCATTCATTCATTCATTCATTCATTCATACCTAACATGTGGAAACAGAACAAAATAAACAAAATTTATTGTAAATTGTTCATGTTAATATACTGAAAGTTCTCATACATCTCCCTCAACAGGGACAACATTGGAAATAGTCCCATGGCATCATCATGCCATTGTTTCTTTATGTAGCCCTTGATTGATAGAAGACTGCCTATCTCTACCCTATTCATTATGGATGTACAGTGGTACCTCTACTTACGAACTTAACTCGTTCCGTGACCAGGTTCTTAAGTAAAAAAGTTTGTAAGAAAAAGCTATTTTTCCCATAGGAATTAACATAAAAGCAAATAATGCATGCTATTGGGGAAACCACAAGGAGGGTGGAGGCCCTGTTTCGTCCCAGGAGATTCCTAGAGAGGCCCCATGGAGGCTTCTCCTCGCCTTCTCCGGCCCTGTTTCCTCCCAGGAGATTCCCAGAGGAGCCCCACGGAGGCTTCTCCCTGCCTTTTCCGGTTACAGTTTCGGAGGCTCAGGTTTATAAGTAGAAAATGGTTCTTGAGAAGAGGCAAAAAACTCTTGAACACCAGGTTCTTACCTAGAAAAGTTCGTAAGTAGAGATGTTCTTTTGTATTAACAAGTATTTGTTTATTTTTACTGAGAGGAAGTCTTCGGCTCACAACCACAACTGAGTCAAAAATTTCTGTTGCTAAGGAAGATAGTTGTTAAGAGTGTTGCACCTCATTTTACGACCACAATGTCCTGCCTCATTTTATGACCATTTTGGCCACTGTTGTTAAACAAACCACAGCAGTCGTTAAGAGACTCATGCAATTGTCAAATGAATCTGGCTCTCCCCCATTGACTTTGCTTGTCGGTTGGGTGAGCAATTGGATTGCATTTAACCTGTGCCTTGTGTGCACCAGAAAATCCCTTTGACATTTAAAAAGGGAGCTGTTTCTGTTTTTCTGTTTATAAAAACTTTTGGGTTTTCCTTTTATCGTGTGGTGTGTGTCTTCCTGGACTGATTACCCTGTAACTACAGGCGGTTGAAACACGCCGGCAGAACAGACTGTTGGGAGAGGTTTCTAACTATATTGCCTGAGGGAATCTCAGAACCTGCTTTTGTTTCACCCTGCTATCACTGCTGCCCAATAAAAGGTTCCTTTTGAAACGCTAAGTTTCAAGAGTCTTTCCTTTCTCGAATGAGGAGGAGAGGCCGTACCGTACCCAAATGGTTGTTAAGCCAAGGACTACCTGTACAGTTGCAAAAAAATGAGATTTGCAGAAACTGGTGGTTTCCCCCCTATGCAAAGTTTCAAACGTTTGTGCTTACTGGGCTATCTGATAGTAGCTGTGCAAGAAATCCTGCCAGTGTCCTTTCGACAGTTGCAAGGTAGACCCAGAGTCCCTGTCGATGTCCTGATGTTTCAGGCTGCTCAAGTGCTCTTCACAAGCATGTATTGCCGTCTCAATCAGCTGGGCTGAAAAATTGGCCCCTTTCCTGTGGCGGATACGATGCTTGGTTTCTAGAAGGGAGAGATTATTGACTCAGCTATCCTGGATATGTGACAAGGGACAGCCTGAGCAATGGTGTCTGAAGGAGAGTGAGTGGGAAAAGGCAAACAGGTAGAAGATACAAACTGTTAAATATGCAGAGAGAGAATTGCTAAGGGCAGGATTTGAATGTTGTCTCCTGATTGGCTGTTTGTTCCAGCGGGAGAATTTGTTACTATGTCAAATAAGGTTTGTTACTTTGTGAAGCCTATAAATAGGGGAAAAGGACGCGCCACTTTCTCTGAGAGAGAATTAGTGACTATACCCTAACTGATCTGTTTAACCGGCTTGTTCTGACTGAGAGAAAAATAAAGAAACTGCTAATTCACCAATTGCCTTCCTCTGAGTATTTTTCACTGGCGACGAGGATGGGATAAGAGTTGTGCTGCAATGCCTTATTGATGGTAGATTTGTAATCAGCACACACCCTCAGGGAGCCATCTGGTTTCATGGGGCTTACAATTGGGGTTTCCCAGGGGGCGTGTTCTACAGGTATCAAGATCCCCTGGGCAATCAGCTTGTCCAGCTGATAATCCAATTTTGGTAATAGGGGTAGGGGAACCCTTCGAGGCTTTAATCTAATGGGGGGAACAGATGGATCTAGGGAGAAGGAAATTGGGGGCCCTTGGTGAGTGCCCAAAGAATGGGAAATTCGCAGACAAAGTTTAAGGTTGCCGACCCCTGGTGTAATTAGACCTGGGTAAGCCAAGATTGCACCAAGGTAGCTGAGATGCATTTTCACTGTAAGGAAAATGAATAGAATAAAATCCCTAAAATGATTCTGGGAAGATAACCAAACGTCATTCAGATACAGGAAACAAAAGCCTTTCTGCACTCCACTTGTGCTGCTCCAATTCACAAACTAGAATTCAAACACGTAAAAGAGTCAGAACATAAAGACTGTTCCCGTACAGGATAAAATCGAAGCATTAAGAAAAGCAATAAGGCAAGAAGCACTTAAAATCCCTCGGCTTCTCGCCATTTTCAGGCTTTCAATCTTTCTATAGACTCTGGCAAGAGATTAGAGTTCTCTAATTCCTCCACATTTCCTACTAGCTGCACCCACCTGAAGACCCCGGACCACTTAGGAAGTCATTCTGATTTTCATCCAATGCTGTCAGGAAAGTCGGTTTCTTCCAGTATCGTTTCACTACTAGTTTGAGAAGGCTCCTGGCTGCAGTCAGTTGGAAGTCCTCTACCATAAAAAGCAGAAAGGCATGGAATTCCTAGCAAGGCAATTATTTCCGTTTCTCAACTTGCTTCATTGCAAGAATTTAAGAGCACTGGTGCACAAGCCATAGCCGACACACTACATGTATCTGTCACATGTAAGACTGGACATTTCTTGCCCTCTTGCCCTGGGATTCAAAGGAAATTTCTGTCCATTTTTCTAATTACAGTGATACCTTGTCTTACAAACTTAATTGGTTCCAGGACGAGGTTGTTAAGGTGAAAAGTTTGTAAGATGAAACAATGTTTCCCATAGGAATCAATGGAAAAGTGATTAATGCGTGCAAGCCCAAAATTCACCCCTTTTGCCAGCCGAAGCGCCTGTTTTTGCCCTGCTGGGATTCCCCTGAGGCTCCCCTCCATGGGAAACCCCACCTCGCACTTCGCTGGCAATGGAAGTTTGGAGGTGGGGTTTCCCAGCGAAGGGAGCATCAGTGAAATCGCAGCATCACAAAAATACCAAAGTCCTCGAAACCCCACCTCTGGACCTCTGTGTTTTTGCGCTGCTGGGATTCTCCTGATGCTCCCCTCCATGGGAAACCCCACCTCGCACTTCGCTGGCAATGGAAGTTTGGAGGTGGGGTTTCCCAGCGAAGGGAGTATCAGTGAAATCGCAGCATCGCAAAAACACCAAAGTTCTCGAAACCCCACCTCTGGACCTCTGTGTTTTTGCGATGCTGCGATTTCACTGAGGCTCCCCTCGCTGGGAAACCCCACCCCCAGACTTCCGTTGCCAGCAAAGCGCCCATTTTTGTGCTGCTGGGATTCTCCTGCTGGGATTCCCCTGCAGCATCACAAAAACACAGAAGTCTGGAGGTGGGGTTTCCCATGGAGGGGAGCCTCAGGGGAATCCCAGCAGTGCAAAAATGGATGCTTCGCTGGCAACGGAAGTCCAAAAGCGGGGCATCCCAGTGGCGGCGGTGGGTTTGTAAGGTGAAAATAGTTTGTAAGAAGAGGCAAAAAAATCTTAAACCCTGGGTTTGTATCTCGAAAAGTTTGTATGACGAGGCGTTTGTAAGACGAGGTATCACTGTACTGTATTTTTCAGAGTATAAAACACACCTTAGTTTGGGGAGAGAGAAATAGGGAAAAGAAACTGCTTATATTCATCTGGCTAGCGTCCTTAGTCTGGTTAGCTTTAACATGTTATTTTATCCCCTGGTTGGAGCTTTTGAAAATACCTTATTCAGAGAGAGTAACAATGAAAGAGCTTGCAAGCTGGTAAGAGCTGGGAAGATTGTTAGCACCTGGTTAAGGCTGGAAAGAAACTTATTTGGAGGAAGTTAGAGCAATGAAAAAAAACTCTGCAAAGAGTTAGGGCTTGGAAAATAGTCTTTGCTGAGAGTAACAATAAAAGAACCTGCAAGGTAAGAGCTGGGAAAATTATTAGCAGCTAGCTAGGACTGGGAAAAATAAGCTTAAAAAAAAGCTACATTCAAAGTAGAGTGGTACCTCTACCTACAAACGCCTCTACTTACAATCTTTTCCAGATAAGAACCGGGCATTCAAGATTTTTTTGCCTCTTCTCAAGAACCATTTTCCACTTACAAACCCGAGTCTCTGAAATTATAAACGGAAAAGGCAGGGAGAAGCCTCTGTGGAGCCTCTCTAGGAATCTCTTGGGAGGAAACAGGATTGGAAGAGGCGGGAAGAAGCCTCTGTGGGGCCTTTCTAGGAATCTCCTAGGAGTTAACAGGGCTGGAAAAGGCAGGGAGAAGCCTCCGTGGAGCCTCTCTAGGAATCTCCTGGGAGGAAACAGGGCCTCCACCCTCCATGTGGTTTCCCCAATCGCACACATTATTTGCTTTTAGATTGATTCCTATGGGAAAAATTGCTTCTTCTTACAAACTTTTCTACTTAAGAACCTGGTCATGGAACGAATTAAGTTCGTAAGTAGAGGTACCACTGTATAAGACACACACAAATTATCAGCCTTTTTGAGGGAGGAAAAAAGTGCGTCTTATACTCCAAAAAATACGGTAACCTACTGACCAGTGTCAGTATTATCTGGCTAGTGGGAAACAGTTTGCTGCTGACCGGTTGTTGTGAATACTTCTTACCAATGAAAGCATGTTTTTCATCTTTAGCTCCAAGACGATAACACCGTGGGAAAAATGTATCTGCATCAGCTTGGTCAAACCACGGCAGGTTACGCAGGTTAAGACACAACCCTACCTGAGAGAGAGGATATAGCAATAGCAATAGCACTTAAAATTATATATGGCTTGACAGTGCTTTAGAGCACTCTCCAAGTCAGCCCGCAACAATCTGGGTTTAAGTGTTTGACCTCAGACGGATGGAAGGCTGAGTCAACCTTGAGGCGGTCAGGATCGAACTTCTGACGGCAGGCAGAGTTAGTCTGCAATGCTGCATTCTAACCCACTGCGCCACCAGAACTCTTGATAAATACATACTTGTGTGGTCCAGATGCTTATGTAACGGTCCTCTGCTCACCTTGGTAGTGAAGGTCCCTGCCTTGGCATAGTGATTCATCATCTGGTCCTTGCGCAGGCTGCGACAATCGATCACATCTCGCCGATTGGTCCAGATGAAGTAGGGGGTCTGGTTACGAACCAACCTTGACTGCCAACGAAAGAGGGTCAAAAAGGAGCAGCGGGCAAAGACAAAGGGTGGAAGTGTAATAATGAGAAACCAGGACAATATCGTTTGAAAATCAATACGGGATAATAAAGAATCCAATGGCAGGTAATTGTAAGAATTCATTGATAAATGAATTTAGAATGGAATGGAGTGGATTGGAGTGGAGTGGTGTAGAGTAGAATAACAGAATTGGAAGAGTTCTTGGAGGTCTTCTAGTCCGGTGTTTCCCAACCTTGGTAACTTGAAGATATCTGGACTTCAACTCCCAGAATTCCCCAGCCAGCATTCGCTGGCTGGGGAATTCTGGGAGTTGAAGTCCAAATATCTTCAAGTTGCCAAGGTTGGGAAACACTGTTCTAGTCCAACCCTCTGGTTAGGCAGGAAATCCTATACCAGTGATGTCAAACCCTTGGCATGGATGCCACAGGGGGCACGCAGAGCCATATCTGCTGGCACGCAAGCTGTTGCCCTAGCTCAGCTCCAATGTGCATGTGTGTGCCGGCCAGCTGATTTTTGGCTCACACAGAGGCTCTGGGAGGGTGTTTTTGGCTTCCAAAGAGCCTCCGGGGGATGGGGGAGGGCGTTTTTATCTTCCCCTGGCTCCAGGGAAGCCTTTGGAGAGCAAAACACGAGCCTACCAGGCCCACCAGAACTTGGGAAATGGGCCGTTTCTAGCCTCCAGAGGGTCTCCGGGGGACGGGGGAAGCTGTTTTCACCCTCCCCAGGCATTGAATTATGTGTGTGGGCACTCACACATGTGTGATAGCATATATGTACACTCTTTCGGCACCCGAGGGAAAGAAAGATTAACCATCACTGCCCTAGGCTCAAACAGATTCAAACTTAATATTAACCGCTCCAAACTTGACTGTAAAAAATATGACTTCAGCAACCGAGTTGTCGAAGCGTCGAACTCATTACCTGATTCAGTAGCGTCAACCCCTAACCCCCAATATTTTTCCCTTGGACTATCCACGTCTGACCTCTCCAGGTTCCTTAGAGGTCAGTAAGGGGCGTGCATAAGTGCACCAGTGTGCCTTCTGTCCCCTGTCCAATTGTCTCTCCTTATCTCATTTATCTTTTCTTCCTTTCAAATATGTTCACCTATACTTTTATATCTTTTTTTCTATTCTTTTCTTTACTTATACTATTACATATCTTTCTCTTCAATGTGTATTATGTATTGGACAAAATAAGTAAATAAAATAAATAAAAATAAATAAAATAGGCTGCATTCCACTATCGGACTGTGTCCAGGCAAGCAACAGGTGAGCACAGAGTGGGCCTTCTCTGGGTCCTGTCAACTAAACAATGTCGTTTGGCGGGCCCCAGGGGAAGAGCCTTCTCTGTGGCGGCCCCGACTCTCTGGAACCAGCTCCCCCTAGAGATTAGAACTGCCCCTACCCTCCTTGCCTTTCGTAAACTCCTTAAAACCCACCTTTGTTGTCAGGCATGGGGAAACTGAAATATCTCCCCTGGGCCTATACAATTTATGTATGGTATGCTTGTATGTATGTCTGCTTAATAATGGGGTTTTTTAAATATTTTAAATTGTAAATTATTAGATTTGTCATGAACTGTTTTTATTGTGTTTGTGAGCCACCCCGAGTCTACGGAAAGGGGCGGCATACAAATTTAATACATAATAATAATAATAACACATGCGCACACAGAGTTCCATTTGCACAAGAAGCAGGCACTCGCATCTGTGTGCACTTGCCACTCACAAAGAACCATCCTCTGTCTATGTGTCGTGTCGTCGTCCCCCCCACCTCCCCTGCTGGTCTGCAAGTTGGAAAAGTTGGGGACTGCACCCTTAGCATGTTTTGGGAACCTAGTTGGTTGGGTTAGTTTATTATTTAACGTATTGTGTAAAATCTAGAATCAAGCCATCAAGTTCAGTAACCAAATTAAGCGTGTTACACGAACGCAATCAAAGGATGTTGTGATTTGGATCGAGACAATCCCATTGGACTAAGATACCATTGGGGTCAGTTTGCCCTCTAAAGCAACTTACCTCCCAGGGTTTCTGTGCAAAATAAATTTGATGGGAAAGGGAGAAACCGAGTAGAGCGCTCCTATTTTACGGGGAGGAGAATGGAACAAACACACAGTAATAAAGTGAAGGTGTTTAAAGGGTAGATCACTCTGGTACCCCAAACTAACCATGAGGTTATAGATACCATCAGTATCATCCTGCTCATCTTCATCTTCCTCATCTGTAGTATGAAAAAAGAATGAATAAAAATTAGAAAGAAAGAGCTGTTGTAGAATGGACCTACAGGAAACCCTCGAATTGCCACCTAATTCATTTAGCGACTCTTCAAAAATTACAGCAGCGCTTTAAAAAAGTGACTTACAACAGCTTTTCCCACTGTTGCAGCATCGCTCTCTACATGGGGCTACCTTTGAAGAGTGTTCGGAAACTTCAGATCGTGTGGAATGCAGCCGCGAAAGCAATCATGGGCTTTCCCAAATATGCCCATGTTACACCAACACTCCGCAGTCTGCATTGGTTGCTGATCAGTTTCCGGTCACAATTCAAAGTGTTGGTTATGACCTATAAAGCCCTTCATGGCACTGGACCAGGATATCTGTGAGACCGCCTTCTGCCGCACGAATCCCAGCGGGGGTTAGGTCCCACAGAGTTGGTCTTCTCCGGGGTCCCGTCGACTAAACATTGTCAGCTGGCAGGAACCAGGGGAAGAGCCTTCTCTGTGGCGGCTCCGACCGTCTGGAATCAACTCCCTCCAGAGATTAGGACTGCCCCCACCCTCCTTGCCTTTCGTAAACTCCTTAAAACCCACCTCTGTCGTCAGGCTTGGGGGAACTGAGACATCCCCCCCCTTGCCTATGTAATTTTATGCATGATATGACTGTGTGTATGTATTTTATTTATTGGGGTTTTTTTTAAAGACTTTTTAATGTAAAACTGTTATTTTAGATTTTAATTATTAGATTTGTTACCATGTATTGTTTTTATCACTGTTGTGAGCCGCCCCGAGTCTATGGAGAGGGGCGGCATACAAATCTAATAAATAATAATAATAATAATAATAATAATAATAATAATAATAATAATAATAATAATAATCGCAGTGTGTGGATCAAATTTTTTTGCTCGTGAACTATTTAATATTTATGACAATTGCAGCGTCCCTGAATCATCAGATGTACTTAATGATTCACACACGGCTTCTCCATTTTGGCTTTCTTTTCGTAAAATAAAATTTGCAAAAGAAATGATGACATGGTTGTCATGTGTCAGGTGTTATTGTCCGTTGGAGGTTGTATTCAGGTGTGGGTTGCCGCTACCGCCACTACCATTGTGAGGCGTATGCATCTTTCCTTCTCCTGCGCGTGTACCGTTTCCCCAAAAATAAGACATAGAAACATAGAAGTCTGAAAAAGACCTCCTGGTCCATCTAGTCTGCCCTTATACTATTTCCTGTATTTTATCCTAGGATGGATATAGTTTATCCCAGGCATGTTTAAATTCAGTTACTGTGGCTTTATCTACCTGTCTGCTGGAAGTTTGTTCCAAGGATCTACTACTCTTTCAGTAAAATAATATTTTCTCATGTTGCTTTTGATCTTTCCCATAACTAACCTCAGGTTGTGTCCCCTTGTTCTTGTGTTCACTTTCCTATTAAAAACACTTCCCTCCTGAACCTTATTTAACCCTTTAACATATTTAAATGTTTTGATCATGTCCCCCCTTTTCCCTCTGTCCTCCAGACTATACATATTGAGTTCATTAAGTCTTTCCTGATACGTTTTTATGCTTAAGACCTTCCACCATTCTTGTAGCCCGTCTTTGGACCCCTTCAATTTTGTCAATATCTTTTTGTAGGTGAGGTCTCCAGAACTGAACACAGTATTCCAAATGTGGTCTCACCAGCACTCTATACAGCGGGATCACAATCTCCCTCTTCCTGCTTCTTATACCTCTAGCTATGCAGCCAAGCATCCTAGACCTTATTAACCCTTTAATATATTTAAATGTTTCGATCATGTCCCCCAGCGTCTTATATTAATTTTTTGCTCCCAAAGATGTGCTATGTCTTATTTTCAGGGGATGACTTTTTTTTTTCAATGAAGAAAAAATGCAGCTTAGAGGGAACAGTGTCGCCCATGCGTGTTGTATACTGTACACATCTTTCTGATCTGTTCCAAGAATTGACATATCAATTTGTAAGTCATTTTCTTCAGTGCCATTCTAAACTTTCAATGGCCACTAAATAAAGGTTTGTAAATCAAGCACTTAAGAGAGCTATTTTGGTGCAGTGGTTAGTGACATGTCAATTCTTGATCCGAAAGGACGCAGCAGACCCCCTACCATATTTAAAACTACGGTATATGGTAGGGTGCGATCTATTGCAGCAAGAACGCATCCAAACACGCAGCTGCATGTTGGATGCATGTTGGATGTGTTTTAAATCTGATTGATGCAACGTTTTGGGATGCAAGTTATGGACAGCAGTGTTATACAGTGTTCTCTCGATTTTCGCGGGGGATGCGTTCTGAGACCGCCCGCGAAAGTCGAATTTCCGCGAAGTACAGATGCGGAAGTAAATACACTATTTTTGGCTATGAACAGTATCACAAGCCTTCCCTTAACACTTTAAACCCCTAAATTGCAATTTCCCATTCCCTTAGCAACCATTCAGATTATTATTCACCATGTTTATTTATTAAAGTATATTTTAAAAAATATTTATTAAAGGCAGACGAAAGTTTGGCGATGACATATGACGTCATCAGGTGGAAAAACCTGTGAAGTATTTTTTAATTAATATTTTTGAAAAACCGTGGTATAGACTTTTCGCGAAGTTCGAACCCGCGAAAATTGAGGGAACACTGTATATGTTCTGTTTGGGAATGCTGCAAAACGAAACGTCTCCTACATCTTACTTTCGGGGGATGCCTTACATTAGGCAATTCTACGAAACCACTCCCATGTCTTACTTTCGGGGGTGACTTATTTTCGGGAAAACAGGGTATGCATGCATCTCAGCAACAGTCACTTTGTAAATCATTTCCTTCAGTGCCATTCTAAACTTTCAATAGCTACTAAATGAAGGTCTGTAAATCAAGCCCTTAAGAGAGCTATTTTGGCACAGTGGTTAGAATGTAATGTTGCAGGCTTATTCTGCCCACAGCCTAGAGTTTGATCCTTACAGGGCTGAAAGTTGATTCAGCCTACCAGCCTTCCAAGGTCGGTAAAATAGCGTATAGCAATAGCAACCTTTCTAATGCCACGACCCCTTAATACAGTTCCTCATATTGTGGTGACCCCAACCATAAGTCTAGCACCAATTCTCCCAACAGAGCTTTAAGCTGATTGGCAGGAAGGTCAGAGGGATACCCCCACTGTAAATGCCTGATTGGTCGGATTGTAAAAATATGTTCCAAAACGCTAGAATAGAAGCTTTAGTTCCTAACACCATGGGAGATTTGTCTTTTCCCTTGGTCTTAGGTGACCCCTGTGAAATGGTCTTTCGACCCCCAAAGGGGTCCCGATCCCCAGGTTGAGAACCACTGATTTAGACTTATATACCACTTCATAGTGCTTTTACAGCCCTCTCTAAGAAGCCTATTTTCCCCAACAATCTGGGTCCGCATTTTACCCACCTCGGAAAGATGGAAGGCTGAGTCAATCTTGAGCCAGTGGTGAGATTTGAACTGTTGAACTACAGCTAGCAATTAACTGAAGTAGCCTGCAGTGCTGCACTCTAACCACTGCGCCACCCCGGCTCTTGTGAGGAGAACCCAGATTGCTGGGGGCTATATGCTGATTCTATAAACCAATTAGAGAGGACTGTAAAGCATTGTGAAGCGGTACAGTGGTACCTCGATTCTCGACCGCAATTCGTTCTGGAATTGTGGTCGAGAACCGATTTGGTTGAGAACTGAAACACGTGTTCCTGCAGATCTCATGGCTGCTGGACCTCTTAGCTGTTTGGTGGCCCAGGCGACCCCTACAACTGCCGCAAATTTCACCTCCGCCGGGCCTCTCACCTGTTTGGCGGCCCAGGTGACCCCTGCAACCACCGCCACCGCAGATCTCACCGCCGCTGGGTCTCTCAGCTGTTTAGTGACCCCGGCGACCCCTGCAACCACCACCGCCACAGATTTCGCCGCCGCCGGGCCTCTCATGGCAGCGGCGGTTGCAAGGGTTGCCTGGGCTGCCAAACAGCTGAGAGGCCCGGTGGCCGTGAGATCTGTCTGGCGGCCCACGTATCTGGTGTTTGAATTCCAAATCTTTGTTCAGATTTCAGGGCAAAAAGTTTTCGAATTTCCTGGCCGAGTAAAGATTTGTTTGAACTATGAAGTGTTCGAAAACCGAGGTACCACTGTATATAAGTCTAAGCGCTATTGCTAAATTCTATCTTCCCTTCTTTTAAAAAAAAAGCAGTTGTACCCATAAATCTGCAGAAATAATAAAGTTAAACAGGGGTTAAAACAAAAAGAAAAAAAGCAAAGGAATCCAGCAGAGTGTATATTCATGCGTGTGTTTGATTCTTACAATCATCAGATACATCGCTGTCATCGCCATCTTCATCAGCTTCGCCATCAGGGAAACGTTCCCGCTTAGCCACCGCTTTAGGCATCTTTGGGAACTTCCTCTCCACCCAGCCTCTGACCAGGAGTTGTCTTCGGATGATGGGGTACGGACCGTGGACCATGAAGATCTTCCTTTGCTAGGAGTTGGCAGGACAATTAGAGGATTAGCTACTTTGCACTGCAGAGGGAAGACCGAAACATTGCTTAGGGGGCAATGTTCCAAAACAAAGGGAAAAGTTTCAATGGTAGAAAAACAGAGTTGGAAGGGACCTTGGAGGTCTTCTAGTCCAACCCACCTGCTCAAGCAGGAAGCCCTATATCAAGGGTCCCAAACCCCTGGGCCATAGTCCACTACTGAGCCTTGGCCTATTCACCACTGAGCTGTGCAAATAGCAGGCCAGCCTGCATTTGTAACTCAACTTACCATATTTTTCGAAGTATAAGACTCACCTTTTCTTCCCTAAAAGTGGGTGTAAGTGACGGTGCGTCTTATACACTGAATGCAGCCATTTTTGCTGTCCCGAAGCCCTGCTTCCATGTCCCATTTTTGAAAAGAGGGTTTGGGAAGCTCCTGAGGACTGGGGAATGGCAAAAATGCACCTATTTTTGTGGAAAATGGGGCATTTTTGCCCACTTTTTCACAAAAACAGGACAATTTTTGCCATCGCACCCAGGAGCTCCCTGCAGGCTTCCCAGATCCTTTGCCCACCCAAGTTTTGTGAAAAAATGCCCAGAAAATGGCCCATTTTTTGGAAAAAGGGAGCTGCTTCTAATTACCCCATCTAGCTTGACTGGAGGAGGAATTCTGGGTGTTGAAGTCCACAAGTCTTAAAGCTGCCAAGTTTGGAGTTTGTAAAAAGTGTACGTGGTTGTAAAAACTGTTCTGCTACACTGGTATTTTATTAAGTAATATTGTATATTACTACACCATTTGGTTCAGAATACTTTTTTCCTTGCTTTCCTCCTCTAAAATGTATGTGCCTCTTATACTCTAGTGTGTCTTATGAGCGGAGGGCCTGACTCTCCTCTTTCCCTCTCCTACCAGGCTGCCAAGCTGAAAGGACTGAGGATTCTTGCCAGGGCTGGGCGGCTGCCTGGATGGAGGGTGGGCGGACGCAGTGGGGTAGCGAAAATGGAACTCCACCCCAGGGCACCAAATTTGCATTGAAAGATGTTGAAAGAAAATGCAGGGCGTCCTGCATAAGCCACGCCCACAGTGTGGTCGTAAAAATTTAGGTAGCCCTTCACTGATTGCTGCCCTATATCAGACAAATGGTTGTCCATTCTCTTCTTAAAATTCTCCAGTGAGGCAGCACCCACAACTTCAGGAGCAAAGCCATTCCACCAATTCATTGTTCTCACTGTCAGGAAATTTCTCCTTAGTTCTATTTTACTTCTCTCCTGAATTAGTTTCTCTTTACCCCGAAGTCTTTCATTTTTTTATTTTTTTACAAACATATCAATGCATGTGGCACCTGAATGTCATACATTTCGATATAAATAGAACAGTATTAATCATATTTGTTTCATTTAAGAAGCTTATATAATTCTAGTAATATACATTATTTCATTATTTAATGTTTTAGCAAGCTTATATAATTCTAATAATAATACTAACATTTATGTTAAATTAAAATCTTCCATTAGTTGCTTGTTCAACTTATAATTTTTCATTATTTAGCTATTCAATATTTCAAATATGTTGTTTTTACGTCAATCACCATATTCTGCATGCCATACATTTTTATACAAATAAAATATTTTAACCATATTTAAACATACATATATTCTTCTTGAATTATAATCTTTCACTATTTATTCAATCAGTAGTTCAATATATTATTTTTATGCCAGTCACCATATTATTTAAGTATACGGAGTCTATGGAGAGGGACGGCATACAAATCCAATAAATAATAATAATAATAATAAATAATAGTTAGTAATACCATCATTCAAATTCTAATTTCATCTCTTATTATTACTTCTTATTATACGAGAACGTGTATTCTATTAATTCCCCTCTCTCTTGTTTCCCTCCCTATTTTAACTTTGATTGTGCCACTACTGTATTTAAACATATTCCATTTCTAACCATAATCTCTTATCCGCTTTAAAACTGTCATTGTTCATTTCTTAGCTGGATTCCCGTATTCCTCTGTTGGATCTTTATTTCTGTCTGCTTCCACATTTTGGCTACTCATTTTAAATACTTCTCCCATCTCTGCCCTTCTCCATTATCTAGTTCCCAAAATATCTACTCTTGTCCCTATCTCTCTCCCATAAGAATCTTCCTGATTCTCTAGTTCCTTTTTAAATTCCCTTGGAATACTCTCCCCTTGGCTTATGTCATCAATCCGTATTATTTTTGTTACTATCTCCTTCTTATCATCTTGTTTCTTTTTTCTTTTTTGTTCCATTTTTTCATCTACTCTTTCAGTTGACTCCTCCTCTTCCTGGATGCCTTGGTCATCATTGTCCTTTCTTCTTAATAAAGCATCTCGTTAGGTTTTATACTATCCCACTTTTGTCCAATAATCCAAAGACCATATATTCAAACCTATAGCAACTTCTCAAAAAATTCAATATTCTTAGTTCTTTCTATCCCAAAGTTGATCAACCTCTTCCTCTCGATAGTCCCATAGTTTTTCCAGAACTTCCTTAATCCATCTATAAATTCAGTCCTGTATCTTCGGGGATCATTTCTTGCTATCACATTTTTTAAATCCCCAGTAATCAAATATTTCTAAAGTTTTGGGATTACTTTATTCTTCCCTTCATCAGCAGGTGGCACTCTTGGATTAGATTTCTATATTAACCAGTTTTTCCATTTGCCACAATTTAAAAATAACATTGTTTAGGTAGATAAATTCAGCATTTCAAAATGCCAATCCAAGGTAGTGCCTACCCAATTTGAAAGTCCAATTTTCTGTATTTTAACAATTTTTCTGCCTTTCCCCCTTAAATTATTTTTCTTCAATTTTAATCTTAAAGTTTTCTCAAAGTGCTTGGTCGCTGCTACTTTTAAAAATAGTTGTGAGCCACTGTCTTCCTGGATATTCTTCTGGGGTTAATATTTGAATAAAAGGAATTCTTCTCACCCAGTTCACACACTGTTCACCAAAGTCCACACCTGCACTGTGCTTAGATGGTCATCACTGTCCCAGTTTCACGGCAGCCATCTTAGAAGGGCTCTTTTTCTTGTTGAAATCTCTCCTGTGATCTCTCAGAGCGCCCCTCCTTAGCTTTGCCACTCCTACAAGGCAGCTTTGGCTTTTAGAGCCCACAAGCATGGAGAAGCCAGCACAGGAACGGAGAGCTCCTGTCGTGGCCTGCTCGTGTCCTGCACAATTAGTCATGGGCCCAGAGGACGCAGAGACAGTGGAGGCGATGTACAGCATCCTGTATTCCAGGCACCCGAGACTGACAACGAAGAGGACATGTGTCAGAGACTGAAGAACAACTAGGCCCTTCTCCACCTTCTGAAATGAGTAACTCAGGAAAAGAGAAGTCTCTTCTTGATGCTAGGATTCGCAGGGCTTCTAGGAAGCATGAGTGGTTATTCAAAAGGAGGTCTACTCATGAATAGCACTGCTAACTACTGGGCCACACCTCAGGGTATTTAAGATTGAATCACGCCATGCAGCGAACAACGTAGCTCATTCTAGCATTTAGTTTATAGCTTTCTGAGGAGCTCTGGGCTTCCAGCCAATTTCTGAACATCTCCGCTTCTGAATCTTGTTTCAACTTGGTAATTATTGTCATGCTTATCTCTTTCTGGGATGCTAGCCAGCTGATAAGACTTTACTTTCCTTTTCAAAAAGACTTTAACTGCAAATATTTCTTGTACGTAGTAAAATCCTTTACTACTTAATCCGGTGGTGTGCATCTGATTTCTGGGGGCTTGGCGCTGGGACAGAACAGCTCCGTTCTCTGTGATGGGTAGCTCTGTGAAGCTCCACCACCCCTCCACTCCTTGGGTAGTTTTTATCCATTGTTTCTTGTGGTGCTTTGGAAGGTAGGCTGACTCTCTTTTCTTTCTGGCAGCCCTTCAGATATTGGAACCCTGCTATCATGTCACCCCGATGCTTTTTTTCATTAAATTGGACATACCTAATTCCTGCATATGTTTTAGCCGCTGGTCCCCTAATCATCTTTGTTGCTCTTCTCTGCACACTAAGGTTGATCTAGAGAAGGTGATCCAGGGAGGGGAATTCAGTCAATATCATTACCTTGATGGCTCTCTCCGCATACTGTCTGGCTTGCTTGAGGCGATCTGGATTGAAAGAAAAGGCGACATTGATGCTGTGTTGTGTGCACCCATCTATCAGTGAAGTTGTATCTTTTAGGATGGAAGGGGGAGAAACAAAATTTGGTTTCTTAGCTTTATAACTCCCAAACTCATTTCATGCCATGGGATTAGTATCAGTTTTGACATTGTTAATGCCTTATAATTCCATGTTGTCCTATACCAGGGGTAGGAAAAGTTGGCTCTTGTATGACATGTGGACTTCAACTCCTAGATAGATAGATAGATAGATAGATAGATAGATAGATAGATAGATAGATAGAGATAGATTAGATAGATAGATAGAGATAGATTAGATAGATAGATAGATAGATAGATAGATAGATAGATAGATAGATAGATAGATAGAGATAGATTAGATAGATAGATAGATAGATAGATAGAGATAGATAGATAGATAGATAGATAGAGATAGATTAGATAGATAGATAGATAGATAGATAGATAGATAGATAGATAGATAGATAGATAGATAGATAGATAGATAGGTGATAGACAGACAGACTAGATAGATAGATAGACAGACAGACTAGATAGATAGATAGATAGACAGACAGACAGACAGACAGACAGACAGACAGACAGACAGACAGACAAGATAGATAGATAGATAGATAGATAGATGATAGACAGACAGACTAGATAGATAGATAGATAGAGAGAGAGAGAGAGAGAGAGAGATAGACAGATGATAGACAGACAGACTAGATAGATAGATAGATAGATAGATAGATAGATAGATAGATATAGATAGATAGATAGATAGATAGATGATAGACAGACAGACTAGATAGAGAGAGAGAGAGAGAGATAGACAGATGATAGACAGACAGACTAGATAGATAGATAGATAGATAGATAGAGATAGATTAGATAGATAGATGGATGGATGGATGGATGGATGGATGGATGGATGGATGGATAGATAGATAGATAGATAGATAGATAGATAGATAGATGATAGACAGACAGACTAGATAGATAGAGATAGATAGATAGATAGATAGATATAGATAGATAGATAGATAGATAGATAGATAGATAGATAGAGATAGATAGATAGATAGATAGATAGACAGACAGACAAAATGCAGTTCACCAAAGCTTATTCTTTATAACAAACTTTGAGACTCTTAAAAAAAAACCCCTCAGCTGATTTTATATTTATATAAAAGCAGCCTGCTTTTGGTAGCCATTTTCTGTGAAAAAGAGGCAGAAGCCAGTGTTTTTATTCACCATCTGATAGAAAAAGAAATTGCAGAGCCAGGTGAGTCACGGATTTAATTCAGCAGAATTCTCCCGATGTTCTTAATTAGAATGTGGCAGCTGACGTACATGAAGAAACAGCCTAAAACCTTAAAGCTTTTCCTAAGGGCATCAACGGCTAGCATCTGTGGCCTTTTCCTAACCCAAGGCATTACTACTGAATGGAGCATCACCCCTGCGGTTTGCATAGCTCATACTAAATAGGATCTGGCAGGATCCCGGACACTTACCTTCTGGCTTGAATCTGTTAATATGTGATGCAGTCGATGACTGGTGCATACGTTCGACACTGCAGGATACATCTCCATCCGGCTTTAATCTACCAACTGAACTCATTTAGATAAAGACTTGGTTTTTTAATGGTAACCGTTCACACGGAACAAAGAAAGTTTTTACTGCACATATAAAAAAAGAAGGCCTTGAAACACTTCCACCTCCTGTGGTAATTTAAAAAAACTGAACCAAAATAGAGTAGGACCTCTACTTAAGAACTTAATTCATTCCGTGACCAGGTTCTTAAGTAGAAAAGTTTAAGTAGAAGCAATTATTCCCATAGGAATCAATGTAAAAGCAAATCATGCGTGGAAACCCATTAGGAAAGAAATAAAAGCTCGGAATTTGGGTGTGAGGAGGAGGAGGAAGAAGAAGAAGAGGAGGAGGTCGCTGCCGAAGGAGGAAGGTGAGGTGAGGGGAATCAAAAAAATCCAAAACTTTAAGTCTTAAAAAAAAGAGGGACTCTGTGACGGCGAGGAAGAGCACGCGCCTCCCATATACCCAGTGCGAGGCTGCCTCCCATATACTGCGCCAGAGAAAGAAACCCAGAGGGAATGGCAGGAAACTGGCCGGGCCTTCGTGCTGGTCTCAAATTTCCTGGGAAATTATTCTGGGCTCGGGTTCTTAAGTAGAAAATGGTTCTTGCAAAGAGGCAAAAAAATCTTGTACACCTGGTTCTTATCTAGAAAAGTTCTTAAGTAGAGGCATTCTTAGGTAGAGGTACCACTGTATCAATATCCCAAAGAATGTTTGTTACTGCTGTGAAACAGATTAGGGCTTTTAGGATTAAAAAAAAAACCCTCCAAAGGCACTCACCCCCCCCTCCATCATGATATTATCCCATGTTCAGCATTTTTAATAATATATGATTGTGGGATTTAGGGGTTTATTGTTTGCCTCTTTTCTTTGCTGAATGCCACAATTGTTCGAAGACTGTATCACTTCCCCCAACATCGCCAACTTATTGCTAGATAAAGGTTCGTGGAATTTGAGCCCAAACAATTCTTGTTGTTGTTGTGAAGAGAAAAAAAGAAAGAAAGAAAGGATTTTCTCAAATAGGCTGCTTCAAGGTCCTTGAGGAAAAAGCAAGGTGAAAATCTAGCAAACCAATATATGCATCAATAAATCTTAATTTAAGTTGGGAGGAGATGTTTACTCACCTCCTCTTCTAAGTCTTTTTCTCCCTTCTGTGTCATTATCTCCTTCTCCTTTACACTTCAGGCCTGCCTGTAAGAAACCAAATTTATGTATTATTATTATTATTATTATTATTATTATTATTATTATTATTATTATTATGTCAGTACAACCCAGCAAATAAAATCACTATGCTGGATTTCGTATTTCATCACCAGTCGGGCGCTTCCCAAGCACCTAGGACTGCGTGATATAGCGGCGAATTATGTGTGCCGATCCCAGTAAAGCGGCCTTTTGCAATTGACAGATGGATATTTTGTCAATTCCGATGGTTTTCAAATGACCACTGAGATCCTTTGGCACTGCGCCCAGCGTGCCAAGTACCACTGGGACCACTTTCACTGGCTTATGCCAGAGTCCTTGCAGCTCGGTTTTTAGATCTTCGTATTTCACTAATTTCTCTAGCTGCTTCTCCTCAATTCTGCTGTCCCCTGGGATTGCGATGTCGATGATCCATGCTTTCTTTTTTCCCACAATCAGGATGTCTGGTGTGTTATGTTCCAAAATTCGGTCAGTCTGAAGTTGGAAGTTTAGTAGTAGTAGTAGTAGTAGTAGTAGTAGTAGTAGTAGTAGTTGTGGTAGTAGTAACTATTATTATTGTTGTTGTTGTTATTATTATTATTATTATTATTATTATTATTATTATTATTAATTTATCCAAAGTTCTCTGGATTGATCAGAAAACTATTTAAAACATTTAAAATGTCCAAAAACTTTTTTTCCCCAAAAACAATCCCAACATCTATAGAACATTGAATTCATTCAAATATGGTATAATTAAAAGAAAAGATATAAAATAACATTCAGTTTCCAGCGTAGAATGAACAATTAACATTTTTTTTTAAAAGGTAAAGGAGTCCTTCTGGATTTTACTCTGCTAGTCATGACCATATGAGGCAATCAGGGGCAGATTGCTCTTACCGCCGCTACAGCTTCAGTAGTGTGTCAAGGGGTGGGCTGCTGCCCAGACAGGGGGGACACGCAGTGGGGTAGCAAAAATGGAGCTCCACCCCAGAGCACCCATTTTGCACCGAAAGATGTTGAAAGACAATGCAGGGCGTCCTGTATAAGCCACACTCACAGCGTGGTAGTAAAAAATTTAGTAGCCCTTCACTGGTCGTAACATGGGACAAAACTCACTTGACAAATTTCCAACTTAACATAAATCCTGTTAATACTAGTCTCAGGGTTCCAAGTAATAATCCCAATGCAAAGAAAACTCCGAGACTGTTAGATTCCTCAAAGAATAGTTTTATTGGAAATATCATATTGGCACAGTTCTGGTGAAAACCGACTTTGAAGGTTCCTGTGGCTTTCACCAAATTAAAAGTTTTTCCCCTCCCCCAAACAATCAATCACACAGTCCAGTCAAGGTGCCATCCGGTTGCCTGGTAATGTTACTCCTCCTCTCTCTCTGACCAGGTGGGGGAATGTCCTTGGTTCCCAATAGAAAGTATTTTGTTTTGGCTACAAACCACAGCTATCTCTATTCCCCCCGCCCATCCCTCGGCTGCAGTGTGGCAATACTGAAGCTCCAAAATTGCTCCTGTCAGGATATATTCAGAGTTGACAACTGGGAGGGATTCAGCTTTCAATCAGTGGAGAAATACAGTCTGGAAATGGAATCTGGTGGGCAAATTTAAAATGGAGTCCTTAACCATTTTCTTTTTTTGGGTATTCACAAAGTTACCAAATCTACCAATTTGGAAGACAGACAAGTAGAATTAAATGGGCCTTATGCTGGTGATAACTGAAGAAACATAAGTTTAAGGTAACAGGTGAGGCTACAATTGTGATGTAGAACATTTGGGGTATATTTATGTTCCTTGCTGACTGGAAACCTGGCAGCAACAGCAAATTTGTAGTGGTGTTTGAATAATCCTACGTAGCTTCTGCTCTGGCAATCTCACACTACTTACCAGAGCTTACAAAACTTTTGCCAGACCCATCCTCAAATACAGCTCATCTGTTTGGAACCCATATCGCATCTCAGACATTAACACTCTTGAAAATGTCCAAAGATACTTCACCAGAAGAGCCCTTCACTCCTCCACTTGAAATAGAATACCCTACGAGACTAGACTCTCAATCCTGGGCCTAGAAAGCTTAGAACTAAGACGCCTTAAACAAGATCTAAATATTGCCCACAAGATCATATGCTGCAACGTCTTGCCTGTCGGCGACTACTTCAGCTTCAACCACAACAACATAAGAGCACACAACAGATTTAAACTTAATATTAACCGCTCCAAACTTGACTGTAAAAAATATGACTTCAGTAACCGAGTTGTCGAAGAGTGGAACTCATTACCGGACTCCATAGTGTCATCCCCAAACCTCCAACACTTTACCCTTGGATTATCTACAGTTGACCTATCCAGATTCCTAAGAGGTCAGTAAGGGGCGAGTACAAGTGCACTAGAGTGCGTTCCGTCCCGTCCTATTGCTCTCCTACATCTCCTATACCTCTCTTCTATTCCTATATCTCTTCTTCTATTCTTTCATTGATATGTTCTATTCCTATATCTTCTGTTCTTTTCTTTCTTAGATATATTTTACTATGAGTATCTCCTCTATAACCTTCATCATGCATTTTACTATGTGTATATAGATATATACCCACTAAAACCCTCATTGTGTATTGGACAAAATAAATAAATGAATGAATGAATGAATAAATAAATAAATAAATAAATTAATGAATAAATGAATAAATAAAATAAAATAAAATAAAATAAAAATAAGGATTGGTGCAATGAAAAACAACATCTGGTCATAAGAGGGGATGAAAATATATGAGACCACGGGAAGCCCTATAATATGAATTGTAGGAGGAAACAGACTTTACAAGAAAGAGATCTAGAAAGAGAGACAAAGAAGGGAAAATAAGGACTATCGCAAGTTGCAAGAGATTTGGACTTCTGAATTTAGAACAGCTTTTATGCCTTTGCAGAAGGAAAAGGCTTCAAACATTTAAATGGAACATTTAAAAAAAAGAAATTGCTAAGCAAGTAAAAAAAATGAGTAGTCCTTGAAGATTAGAGGGGAGGCAGCTGTGTCAAATAAATAGAAGCGTCACTGTTCCCATTAAATCACTATTATGAAACATAAATACATGTATGTGCTGACTCAAAAAATAAATTCATGATATTTGCTGTCTGCAAGAAGCATGGATTCAAGTAAGACATCAAAATCCATTTAACTCGTTTAACTTCAGGGGTTCAAACCAGTGATGGGCTCTTACAGGTACAGTCAGGTATGCAGAACTAGTAGAAAAATTTTGGTCAGATACGCAGAACTGGTAAACAATTTTGAATCTTTTTCTTATTTGCCCTTCTGGGCACTTGGTATGTTTTTCCTATCACAGTAAATGAGGTTGAATGTGTATACTTTTAGAAGAGCTGAGCGTGCATGTATGTGTACATACAGTTAATATAGTAGATAATGTACATTTTTGCATAAAACGTATCAGGAAAGACTTAATGAACTCAATCTGTATAGTCTGGAAGACAGAAGGAAAAGGGGGGGCATGATCGAAACATTTAAATATGTGAAAGGGTTAAATAAGGTTCAGGAGGGAAGTGTTTTTAATAGGAAAGTGAACACAAGAACAAGGGGACACAATCTGAAGTTAGTTGCGGGAAAGATCAAAAGCAACGTGAGAAAATATTATTTTACTGAAAGAGTAGTAGATCCTTGGAACAAACTTCCAGCAGACGTGGTAGGTAAATCCACAGTAACTGAATTTAAACATGCCTGGGATAAACATAGATCCATCCTAAGATAAAATACAGAAAATAGAATAAGGGCAGACTAGATGGATCATGAGGTCTTTTTCTGCCGTCAGTCTTCTATGTTTCTATGTTATGTGACCCTGTGTGTAATATGTATGTACACATATGGCATATATCCCTAGAATTAAATAGTATATTTTGGATGTTTAGTAGTAGTAAATAGGTAGGGAAATTGTACCCCTTTAAGACGAGGAGAGGCCAGGCACCTTAACCCAAACCCTTGACGTGAGTGACGTCAAGTTGGCCACTTTTAAGCCAGTCACATGACCTTTAAACCACCACCCCAGGTCACATGATCATCAAGCCACTCCAACCTGGTCACATGGTAGGCAAGCCACACCCACAAATTAAGCCACGCCCACAGTGTGGTAGTAAAAAAAAATTCAGCCCTTCACTGTTTAAAACTATGTATGAAAACACATGTGATCACAGGCAAATAGCATGATTATAAGGCTTGTTTCGCCCTATCTAGGCTTCAGATGCTTGTTTCAACTCCTACTCTCAAAACGTCACAATAGAGCACCACACACCAAGACAACTAGACCCAAGAACAGTTTTTTCTCAAATGCCATCACTCTGCTAAACAAATAATTCCCTCGACACTGTCAAACTATTTACTAAGTCTGCACTACCATTACTACTAGTTTTCCTCATCATTCCTATCACCCATTTCCTCCCACTTATGCCTGTATGACTGTAACTTGTTGCTTGTATGCTTAAGATTTTTACTAATATGATAATCAGTGTTCCCTCTAATTTTTTGGGGGGGTGGGTGGAAAAGTATAGTGTCTGAGCGGCAGTCCCTTTGGGATTGGGCGGCACAGAAATAATAAATAAATAAACAAATAAATAAATAAACAAAAAAAACAAAAACCCACCCTGTTTTGCCTCAGAGAATTTCAAAATAAAATACTGTACTGTACTGTGTGTCTATAACAGTGAGCTCATAATAGGGCAACTCTATCAATATCAAAATGCCACTTAAATAGTTGAGCTAGTTTCAAACTAGATTTTGATTTTCTTTCTCTCTTCCTTACTCCCATTCTTTTTCTTTCTCTTTTCCTTCCTCTCTTTTTTCTATCTGTTTCTCTCTCTTCCTCTCTTCCTCTCTCTCTCCTTCCCTCTCACTCTTTCTCTCTCAGCTTCTGGGCAGGTTTGGAAAACTCTGAGTTGATGATGATTTTTAAGTGAGCGATTGCTCACTGCTCAGCTTAGAGGGAACTATGATGATAATAATAAAACTTAATATTAACTGCTCCAAACTTGACTGTAAAAAATATGACTTCAGTAACCGAGTTGTCGAAGCGTGGAACTCATTACCGGACTCCATAGTGTCATCCCCAAACCTCCAACACTTTACCCTTAGATGATCTACGGTTGACCTATCCAGATTCCTAAGAGGTCAGTAAGGGGCGAGTACAAGTGCACTAGAGTGCCTTCCGTCCCCTGTCCTATTGCTCCCCTATATCTCCTATACCTTTCTTCTATTCCTATATCTCTTCTTCTATTCTTTCATTGATATGTTCTATTACTATACCTTCTTTTCTATTATTTTTAAGATATATTTTACTATGAGTATCTCCTCTATCACCTTCATCATGTATTTTACTATGTGTATGTAGATATATACCCACTAAAACCCTCATTGTGTATTGGACAAAATAAATAAATACAATAAATAAATAAATTGCTTATTTGACCTCTATGACAATCGTTAAGTGTTGTACCTCATCGTTCTTGACAAATGTATATTTTATTTTATGTACACTGAGAGCATGTGCACCAAAGACAAATTTCTTTTGTTTCCAATCACACTTGGCCAATAAAAAATTCTATTCTTTTATTAGTGCCAAGCTATGGGTTTTCCCTATTTTTCCCCACTCGGTGGATGCTTACATAGCCTCTCTAGATGTCTACAAGAAGCATCTAATAACAGATCTCTCTGGTTTGGGAAATTCTCATTATTTTCCCCCAAAACTTCATTCCTTACAACTAGGAAGATTTATTTTCTGAGTCCATGATTTAACTTTTCTGAATGATGGCTGGATATGTGATGCAAGATAGGTTGAACCATACACATGGTCTGGTGAAAATATTCCTGGACAAATATGCAGAGAATTTTTCAAGAGGGCTTGAAACTGAACCCTTTTGTTGAAAGAAACATCAAAATTCAAGTCTAATGCACTATAGAAGAAAGTAGGAATGTTGCTGTTATGAAACACTGGAATCATAAAGAACATTGGAACATAAAGTTCACGGCCATTTTTCAAAAAATACATTAATGCCGCAATTATGGCAAATAAATAAGATGAGATTGAATTCCTAGTACAAAAAGATACATGACTCACAAATGTAACTGTGACCTGTTAGGCTGACTCCCGCATTTGGAACATCGCAATTGACAATTGTACAATTTGTTCAAAAGGAACAGAAGCAATGGAAAAAGTGGAGGAGTTCCACCAATAGACTAAAAATACAGGTAAGTCCCACAATTGAAATCAGAATATTGATCACTAAGTGAGATGGCCATGCGATCGCTTTGTTCAATGATCACAATCTCAGCTCTACCAGCTGCAGTTGCTAAGCCGCGAAAGCCATCGTGAGGCTTCCAAGATTCGCCCACGTTTCTTCAACACTCCGTGGCTTGCATTGGCTGCCGATCAGTTTCCGGTCACAATTCAAAGTATTGGTCATGACCTTTAAAGCCCTACATGGCATTGGACCAGATTACCTCCGGAACCGCCTGCTACCGCACGAATCCCAGCGACCGGTTAGGTCCCACAGAGTTGGCCTTCTCCGGGTCCCGTCGGCTAAACAATGTCGTTTGGCGGGCCCCAGGGGAGGAGCCTTCTCTGTGGCGGCCCCGGCCCTCTGGAACCAACTCCCCCCGGAGATTAGAATTGCCCCCACCCTCCCTGTCTTTCGTAAACTACTCAAGACTCATTTATGCCACCAGGCATGGGGGAGTTAAGATATTCCTCCCCCCTAGGCCAGTGTTTCCCAACCTTGGCAACTTGAAGGTATCTGGACTTCAACTCCCAGAATTCCCCAGCCAGCAAATGCTGGAAGTTGAAGTCCAGATACCTTCAAGTTGCCAAGGTTGGGAAACACTGCCCTAGGCCATTACAAGTTATGCATGGTATGTTTGTGTGTATGTTCAGTTTTATTATAAGGGTTTTTAGTTGTTTTTTTAATTGGATTTTTTACATGCTGTTTTTATCATTATTGTTAGCCGCCCCGAGTCTGTGGAGAGGGGCGGCATACAAATCCAATAAATAAATAAATAAATAAATAAATAAATAAATAAATAAATAAATAAATAAATAAATAAATAAATAAATAAATAAATAAATAAATAAATAAATAAATAAATAAATAAATAAATAAATAAATAAATAAATAAATAAATAAATAAATAAATAAATAAATAAATAAACAAACAAACAAACAAACAAACAAACAAACAAACAAACAAACAAATAAATAAATAAATAAATAAATAAATAAATAAATAAATAAATAAATACAGGTTGTTAAACAGAGCATGAGGGTCCCTGAAAAGGTGGAGGGGAGAAAAGGAGTTTGGGAGGAAAGAAGTTGTTGGTACAAACGCAAAAGAAAGAAAAAGAAGAAGCTAAGAAAATGGGGGTGGAAGGGACACATTTTCAAGAATGGTAGAGTTGAAAAGATCAAAAGAAAATGAATGATTGATTATGGAGAGCCATAGATTTTTTTTATTTTAGAATTATTATATTTGATTGTGATGATAATAATGCCAATTGTGTATAAGTTTTGATTAAATAATATTATTTAGTTAAGGGTTATTCTTATAGGTTAACAATTTTCTATTAGATTGGTATAAGATTAGTTAGGTTCAATTAAATTTAGAATTAATTGAATTAAATATTCGTACTGACAGAGATAATACAAAGAATAAGACAAAACGAAATTGGGTCAATTGTTAATTAAACAAGTCATTAAACAACAAGGAATAAGGCTAAGTTACATGAACACATTCAGAAATTGAAAAGATACAGTGTTCTCACGATTTTCGCAGGTTCAAACTTCGCGAAAAGTCTATTCCACAGTTTTTCAAAAATATGAATTAAAATATACTTCGCGGTTTTTTCCCTTATATCACGGTTTCCCCCTCCTGATGACATCATATTTCATTGCCAAACTTTATTCTGCCTTTAATAAATATTTTTAATAAACTTTAATGAATAAACATGGTGAGTAATAATCTAAAATGGTTGCTAAGGGAATGGGAAATTGTAATTTAGGGGTTTAAAGTGTTAAGGGAAGGCTTGTGATAATGTTCATAGCCAAATATAGTGTATTTACTTCCTCATCTCTACTTCGCAGAAATTTGCCTTTTGCGGGCGGTCTCGGAACGCATCCCCTGCGAAAAGTGAGGGAACAATGTATTGCCAATAATGTTGGCGGTATTTGAATAAAATACTGTAATCAGAAGAACGAATGAAAGCAATAATAATGCTTTCATTCATTCTTCTGATTATTTTAATTGTTAAATTATTAAATTGTTTAATTTTAATATTATTGTTGTTATCTACTAATGCCTGTTTAACAAACATTATCCCCTGTTTAACAAACATTATCCCCCCCAGGATAAAATGGCCCCCACTCTTCCTGGTTCTGCCAGTGGGCCTGGGGAACCCAGAGTTGGATGGAGCCTATTAAATGGCTTATGTGATGTGTTGTCTCCGGAGTGAGGGGTGGAGGGCTATTATATTAGAAACATAGAACACTGACGGCAGAAAAAGACCTCATGATCCATCTAGTCTGCCCTTATACTATTTTCTGTATTTTATCTTAGGATGGATATATGTTTATCCCAGGCATGTTTGAATTCAGTTACTGTGGATTTAACAACCACGTCTGCTGGAAGTTTGTTCCAAGGATCTACTACTCTTTCAGTAAAATAATATTTTCTCACGTTGCTTTTGATCTTTCCCCCAACTAACTTCAGATTGTGTCCCCTTGTTCTTGTGTTCACTTTCCTATTAAAAACAATTCCCTCCTGGACCTTATTTAACCCTTTAACATATTTAAATGTTTCGATCATGTCCCCCCTTTTCCTTCTGTTCTCCAGATTGAGTTCATGAAGTCTTTCCTGATACGTTTTATGCTTAAGACCTTCCACCATTCTTGTAGCCCGTCTTTGGACCCGTACAATTTTGTCAATATCTTTTTGTAGGTGAGGTCTCCAGAACTGAACACAGTACTCGAAATGTGGCACTCTATATAGCGGGATCATAATCTCCCTCTTCCTGCTTGTTATACCTCTAGCTATGCAGCCAAGCATCCTACTTGCTTTCCCTACCCCCTGACTGCACTGTTCGCCCAATTATTTTATTAATTTATTATTTGATTATTTTCTTTTATTGGCATTACTTTTTATATGCGATGATTTTATATCCCTGTAAGTGGCCATGAGTTGCCATGTGTGAATAAGTGGCAATATTCTAATAAATAAATAAAAATAAAAGTAAGGTGCAGAATCAAACTGCAGTTCTTTAAAAGAACATTAAGTAATAGCAATGGAGCTCAAATCACCGAAAGTATGTTCTGTTTGAGTGTTAGGAAAACATTTGTAAACATAACAGCAGCTTGATAGGAGAAATAATTTTATTTTTCAAATTTTTATCGTCACCTTTCTCACCAGAAATGACTCAGTCATTATTTATATATCAAATTATACATTGTGTAATTATTTAGAGAGACAGCCAACTATTCTTTGCTAGATGTTTTCATGCAAAAGTGCCACCATCTGTTATTGATGCTTTAATTTAGAAAATGGCATAGAATACTTGATGACCTACATAAATGATGCCTTCAGTCCCCGACACCAAAATGCTACAATCATAATATTTTGCACACACTAATTTTCTCAATTCACCTGCATGTTCTAGGTGCCAGATCCACCGTCTGTACAGCAACTCACAATTACCAGGTACGTCAGTCATGGCGCACTGCACAGCCACCTGGAATAGACAAGTGAGAGCTCACCATTACAATGTGCTAGCTAAATTCTCCACATCACTTACTGTTCTGTCGAGCTCTCTGGTAGAATCCTCCCGAAAATTCACAGGTACAAATTTCAGACACACACACGTTTGAAAATTCAAAATTCTAGGTCCCCGGCAGTCGGGTTTCAGGCCCGGTTACAGCACGGAAACCGCTTTGGTCGCGTTGATGGATGATCTCTGGCGGGCCCGGGACAGGGGTTTATCCTCTGTCCTGGTGCTCCTTGACCTCTCAGCGGCTTTCGATACCATCGACCATGGTATCCTTCTGCACCGGTTGGAGGGGCTGGGGGTGGGAGGCACTGTTCTGCAGTGGTTCTCCTCCTACCTCTCTGGCCGGTCGCAGTCGGTGTTAGTGGGGGGCCAGAGGTCGACTCCTAGGTCTCTCCCTTGTGGGGTGCCTCAGGGGTCGGTCCTCTCCCCCCTGCTATTTAACATCTACATGAAACCGCTGGGCGAGATCATCCAAGGACATGGGGTGAGGTATCATCAATATGCGGATGATACCCAGCTTTACATCTCCACCCCATGCCCAGTCAACGAAGCGGTGGAAGTGATGTGCCGGTGCCTGGAGGCTGTCGGGGCCTGGATGGGTGTCAACAGACTCAAGCTCAACCCGGATAAGACGGAGTGGCTGTGGGTTTTGCCTCCCAAGGACAACTCCATCTGTCCATCCATTACCCTGGGGGGGGGAATTATTGACCCCCTCAGAGAGGGTCCGCAACTTGGGCGTCCTCCTCGATCCACAGCTCACATTAGAACAACATCTCTCAGCTGTGGCGAGGGGGGCGTTTGCCCAGGTTCGCCTGGTGCACCAGTTGCGGCCCTATCTGGACCGGGACTCATTGCTCACAGTCACTCATGCCCTCATCACCTCGAGGTTCGACTACTGTAATGCTCTCTACATGGGGCTACCTTTGAAAAGTGTTCGGAAACTTCAGATCGTGCAGAATGCAGCTGCGAGAGCAATCATGGGCTTACCTAGGTATGCCCATATTTCATCATCACTCCGCAGTCTGCATTGGTTGCCGATCAGTTTCCGGTCACAATTCAAAGTGTTGGTCATGACCTTTAAAGCCCTTCATGGCATTGGACCAGAATATCTCCGAGACCGCCTCCTGCCGCACGAATCCCAGCGACCGATTAGGTCCCACAGAGTGGGCCTTCTCCGGGTCCCGTCAACTAAACAGTGTCGGTTGGCGGGCCCCAGGGGAAGAGCCTTCTCTGTGGCGGCACCGGCCCTCTGGAACCAACTCCCCCCGGAGATTAGGACTGCCCCTACTCTTCCTGCCTTCCGTAAACTCCTTAAAACCCACCTTTGCCGTCAGGCATGGGGGAACTGAAACATCTCCCCCTGGGCATGTTTAATTTATGCATGGCATGTCTCTGTGTGTGTCTGTTAGCATATGGGGTCTTTTAATTATTTAAATATTTTTAAAATTTCTGTTTACTTATGATTTGTTTCTACATGTTGTGAGCCGCCCCGAGTCTTCGGAGAGGGGCGGCATACAAATCTAAGTAATAAATAAATAAATAATAAATAAATAAAACAATGTTCTTTATAATGAAAATTCACTTAAACCAAGCCCTCTTTTGGTGTAGCAAAGAGCACTCGTCTCCAAACAAACTGGTAATTTGTTCAAGTCCCTTATCAGTTCTGTGATACTTATCTTGCAGTTGTGAGGCAATTCACAGTCCTTCTTCTTTCACAAAGTGAAACACACTTTGCTCTGGTTTAGTTTCAAAGCGGGGAAAAATCAGCACACAAAGGTCAAAGTCAGTAAAGCAGTCATGAAACACAATGATCAGATAATCCTCCACAATGGCCAAACCCACAGGCTGCTATTTATAGCAGCCTCACTAATTACCACAGCCCCACCCAACCACAGGTGGCCTCATTTTCTTTGATAATAATCTCTCAGTTGTTGCTGCCTATGCATCGCTCTCCGCATTCGTGGCTGTATCATTAACTCTTGTTCCGAATCCAAGGAGGAGCTAGATAATTGATCTCCTTCTGAGCTGTCTGCCATACTCTCCTCCTCCCTGTCACCCATGTCTTCTTGGTCAGAGGAGCCTTCATCAGCAGATTCCACCGGAAGCAAAACAGGCCTGCACCATGTGGATGTCTCCCCCACATCCACAGTCCTTGGGGCAGGATCTGGGCCAGAGCTAACCACAACACCTACCCTGTGTATCTCTTAGGGTCAGCACAATCGGCTCTATAACTGAGGCAGCTACTCACTGTTTGCGTCTTTGTCTTTGTATCTGTCCATCGGTGTACAAATAATCCTCAACTTATGTTGTGGTTGGCTCTGGCCCAGCTCCTGCCCCAGGGAATGGGGAGGTAGATGCAGGGGAAACTTCAACATGTCATAGGCCTGTGTTATTGCCGACAGAATCAGTGCAGAGTTTAGTTTCCTCGGACGAAGAAGAAGGTGGGAGTGACTCAGCAGAGGAGGGCTTGGCACACAGCCAAGACAGTCAATCTCCCTTATCTTCTATTGATTCAGATGATGACATTTTGGACCCACGCAAGCACAGAATTATGCGTAGAGGAGACCAAGAAAGAACATATTACAGGAAATAAGGGAGGCCACCTGTGTTTGGGTGGGGCTCCAGTAACTTAGGGCTGCTGCTATAAATAGCAGCATGTGGGTTTGGCCGTTGTGGAAGAATATCTGATCATAGTTCGTTAGGAATCTTGTGTGCTGGACTTGTGTGTTGCTTTTTCATGCCTTTGAAACCAAAGCAGAGCAATGCGTGTGTGTGTGTGTCTCACTTTGTTGGAAGAAGAAGGGGTGTGAAGTTTCTTCACATCTGCTAGCTAAGTACTTAATGACTGCTTAAAGGAACTTGTACAGACTACCCAGTTGCTTTGGGAAGAGTGCTCTTTGCAATACAAAAAGAGTGCTTAGTTTATTTTGAATTTTGGGATAAAGAACATTGTTTTGAATTTTCAAACATGTGTGTGTCTGAAATTTGTACCCTTGAATTTTTGGGAGGCTCCTATCAGAGAGCCCGGCAGAACAACGTATAACCACCGTATAGGCCAAAATGTATGTCGCTAAGTGAGACAGTTGTTAAATGAGTTTTGTCCCGTGACTTTCCTTGCCACAGTTGTTTAGTGAATCAGTGCAGCTGTTAAGTCGGGACCACACAGTTGTTAAGTGAACCGGGCTTCCTCACTGACCCAAAAGGTGATCAGATGACCCAGTTACCGCCACTACCGGTGCAATGCATGCGCAGCTGGAGGTGGCCGGCGGAGGGGCGTGCGCATGTGAGCAAGATTTGGATTCTGCTCATGCAGAAGAAACAGAATCTCATGAGAGGACGCTCAGCTGCGTGAGATTCGGGTGGGGTTTTTTGCTTCTCTCTCAAACATGGGTCCTCTCGCGCATGCACAGAAGCCAAATCTCACTCGGACAGGCGTGCCCCTCCATTTTTGCTACCGGTATGCAGTGTGGCATGGAAGCAAAAAATAGCTAAAAATCACCGAAATCTCACACGGACATCGTGAGATTTTGCTTCTTGAGCATGCGCAGAAGGCAAACCTATGGCACATGTGTCACAGCTGGTACGTGGAGCCACATTTGCCAGCATGCAAGCCATTTATTGATTTGATTTGATTTGGTTTAGTTTGGTTTGGTTTGGTTTGGTTTGGTTTGACTTGACTTGACTTGACTTGACTTGACTTGACTTGACTTGACTTGATTTGATTTGATTTGTATGACCGCCTTCTGCCGCACGAATCCCAGCAGCCGGTTAGGTCCCACAGAGTTGGTCTTCTCCGGGTCCCATCGACTAATCAATGTCGTCTGGCGGGACCCAGGGGAAGAGCCTTCTCTGTGGTGGCTCCGACCCTCTGGAATCAGCTCTCTCCAGAGATTAGAACTGCCCTCACTCTCCTTGCCTTTCGTAAACTCCTTAAAACCCACCTCTGTCGTCAAGCGTGGGGGAACTGAGACATCTCCCCCTGCCTATGTAGTTTTTGTGCATGATATGACTGTATGTATGTTTTTTATATTGGGGTTCCTTGCTTTTAGATTTTTTTAAAAATTATAAAATGTTTTTATTGAATATATACATTAAAAACAGGGTACAGAAAGGCAAAGGGAATATATATAATGTACAGTCTAACATTTATAATTTTCTTATATAGTATTCGTAGGTGGGGAAGGAGAAAGAAGAAAAGGGAGGGGGTTGGGGAAGAAGGGAAAGAGATGTAAAGGGGAGGGGGGTAGGAAATTGGAACAGAAGAGGAGTAGTAAGAAGAGTGTATAGTGCCAGCGTTAGAGCTGGGGCTTTCATGCTATGCGGCCTTTGTTTTAAGCACATAGGTGGTGTAGATTTCCCTAAAGTTTTTATCTATATGTTTTCGATGTAATTGTTAGTGTCAACACGTATCAGTAGTTTAAGGATTTGATCTTTTAGATTTTTAAATGTACAATTGTTATTTTAGATTCTAATTATTAGATTTGTCATTATATATTGTTTTTATCACTGTTGTGAGCCGCCCTGAGTCTGCGGAGAGGGGCGGCATAGAAATCTAATAAATAAATAAATGAAATAAATAAAATAAATAAATAAATGACGCCCCTCTTCGAAGACTCGAGGCGGCTCACAACATAACAGCAATACAATATAAATACAAACCTAATGTTAAAAACTTTTTAAAAACTAATTTAAAACACATTGCTATAAAAACTTATCTGTTACACAATCATACACACTCAGTCCAACTGGACATCAATATAATAAAAGAAGAGGGGGGGAGATTAATTTGGAGGTACTGTTTTCTCATTATTCCCAGCAAGAAGCATTTTGGGGTAAATTCCATTAATATTTCCATGATGCCTTGCAAACATTTCTGAACTTTTTTCTAGCATCCCTTTGCTTCAGGACATGTCATTGTATTTGCGATGGATTTATGAACCCATTTTTTGCAGGATTTTTCCTTTGCTTCTGAGTAATCCCAGTTGCCACAGTAAATCACAAAGAGAGGGCGGTTTGCCAATCAATTTGATTTGCACAATGTAAACCTTACATAAATTACCTTCTAGAAATTGTTCCAGTGTGCACAATACTTGTGTACCCTGTACTTCCTCATACCAATTCATTCGCACCCCACCCCATCCTGCAGCCTTGTTCCCTCCTCCAAAATTGAAACCATTGCCATAAACTGGGGATACAAATCTAATAAAGCATTATTATTATTATTATTATTATTATTATTATTATTATTACAGTACTATTATTATTACCATCATCATCACCATCATCATTATTATTATTACTATTATTATTACCACCACCATCATCATCATCATCATCATCATCATCATCATCATCATTATTATTATTATTATTATTATTATTATTATTATTATACCCAATTTTAAACTATTCGTGTAACACTAAGGCACCACGTCCCCACTAAAGCTCGTGCATGAAACCATGGCTTCTAACCGGGATTCCAACCCCCAAACCATCTGCATTGATGACCCACGGGGAAGAGCGCCTCTGAGCGTGTGCAAAGGGTACTTTCCCTCGCCGCCAAGAGGGGAGATTTTGGAAGGGAATAGAGGAGACAGATCTCTCTCTCTCTCTAGCTCAGATTGGGACCTTCTGGCTTTGCAAAAGGCGTGCCGGGTCCTTCGCGCGCCTCGTTCGCCTCCCGCGCCCACCTCCCAAGGCTGGAGATCTGCAATACGAACCGGGACGGGATTCCGAGGCTGATCCGGGACCGGACAGCTCCTTCCCCATAGATCACTCCCAAGAGGCTGTTTGGAGTTTCTATGGAAACCAAAGCGCCCTGCCGCTGGGCGGGGAGCAAGCCTCTCCCCATTTTTGCCATTTTCCCCATTTTAATTTGTTTTGCTTTTAAAAAATTATGATCAGAAAGGAGCGGTGCATTCCAGTACACCGGAAAGTCGTGGCGATGAATGAAGTGGTTTGAGGAGGAAAAAGCAGATTTCATGACTTGTTTTATTTATTGTTTTATTTATTATTTATATATTTTTTCGTTTTTTATGCCGCCCTTCTCCTTAGACTGCGGGCGGCTTACAACATGTTAGCAATAGCACTTTTTAGCAGAGCCAGCCTATTGCCCCCACAATCCGGGTCCTCATTTTACCCACCTCGGAAGGATGAAAGGCTGATTTATTATTTTATTTTATTTTATTTATTTATTTATTTATTTATTTTTTCTTTGTCAAAAACTTTTGCAAGATGGCAGATATTGATATAAACATAAAACATAAATTGAGCAAGTACAGGTAAATTAGGACAATAGGACAGCAAGACATAGAAACATAGAAGATTGACGGCAGAAAAAGACCTCGTGGTCCATCTAGTCTGCCCTTGTACTATTTCCTGTATTTTATCTTAGGATGGATATATGTTTATCCCAGGCGGGTTTAAATTCAGTCACTGTGGATTTACCAACCACGTCTGCTGGAAGTTTGTTCCAAGCATCTACTTCTCTTTCAGTAAAATAATATTTTCTCACGTTGCTCCTGATCTTTCCCCCCAACTAACTTCAGATTGTGGCCCCTTGTTCTTGTGTTCACTTTCCTATTAAAAACACTTCCCTCCTGAGCCTTATTTAACCATGTAACATATTTAAAGGTTTTGATCACGTCCCCCCTTTCCCTTCTGTCCTCCAGACTATACAGATTGAGTTCATTAAATCTTTCCTGATACGTTTTATGCTTAAGACCTTCCACCATTCTTGTACCCGTTCAACTTTGTCAATATCTTTTTGTAGGTGAGGTCTCCAGAAGACAGGGACTGTAGGCACAATGGTGCCCTTATGCACGCCCCTTAGCAACACACACACACACACACACACACACACACACACACACACACACACATTCTAACAAAAAAAAAGGCAACGCCCCACTTTTGACACCACTTACCCTTTTCCAGATCAATCAATGCCACTATTTTTAAAAATGCGGGGAAGCCCCCTTTTAAAGGTCCTGCATTTTGCAGAGGGCTTCCTGTCTCCTGCCTGCCCCTTTTGGTGGCTTGGTCTTTTTTATATTATATATCTAAAATGGGTTAAATGGGGCCAAAAAAAGGAGAACAGGGCCATTCCGGGTGACATGTCTAGGGATGGCCAGGATTCTGAAAACAAAACAGTGGACATGCTTTGGAGCAGAAGGGTGTGTAGGAAGTAAAACCAGAGGGAGATGTCCCAAGGCTATGTGTGTTGTTGTGTATATGTGTGTATTTGCAGGGGAGCAGGTGAAATGATGGTTAGGTGGGCTTGATTTTACGTGATCTGTGAGACTTCCCTTAAACAGAATAGATAGAATTCTTTCCAGCCCTAACCAGGTGCTAATGATATTCCCAGCTCTTACCCACTTGCAAGCTCTTTCATTCCTTTGTGAGAAATGTTTTCCAAACCCTGTCTTGGTAGGTGGTTTCCCCCCCCACTGTTTTACTTGCTCCAGCCCTAACCACATACTAACACTGTTCCCAGGTCTTACCGGCTTGCAAGCTCTTTCATGGTTACTCTCTGTAAAGAAGAATGTTTTCCATGCCCTAAGTCTTTGCAGGGCTTTTTCCATTGTCTACTTGCTCCGACTGCTTCTTTCCAGGTGCTAAAGATGTTCCCAGTTCTTACTGTCTTGCAAGCTCTTTCATTGTTACTGTCTCAGGATAAAGTTTGTTATTCTCTGTAAAGAATGTTTTCCAAACCCTGTCTTAGATTTTTTTTTTTTCATTCTCTATTAGCTCCTAATGTTTCTTTCCAGCCCCTAATCAGGTGCTAACAATATTCCCAGCTCTTACCTGCTTGCAAGCTCTTTCATTGTTACTCTCTGTGAAGAATATTTTCCAAGCCCTACGTCTTTGCAGGGTTTTTTTTCCATGTCTAACTTGCTCTAAGTGTTTCTTTCCAGCCCTAATCAGATGCTAATGATGTTCCCAGCTCTTACTCACTTGCAAGATCTTTCATTGTTACTCTCTGCAAGGAATGTTTTCCAAACCCTGTCTTTGTAGGGTTTTTTTTTCATTGCTTTACTTGCCCAAATGTTTCTTTCCAGCCCTAACCAGATGCTAACAATATTTCCAACTCTTACCGGCTTGCAAGCTGTTTCATTGTTAACTCTCTGCAAAGAAGAATGTTTTCCAAGCCCTAAGTCTTTGCAGGGTTTTTTCTATTGCTCTACTTGCTCTGATTGTTTCATTCCAGGTGCTTAGGATGTTCCCAGCTCTCACTGGCTTGCAAGCTCTTTCATTGTTACTCTCTCAGAATGTTTTTTTTAAGCCCTTAACCAGGGGATAAAATAATGTGCTGAAACTGACCAGACTAAGGATGCTAGCCAGATGAATACATGATAAGCAGATTCTTTTCCCTATTTTCCTCCCAAAAAACTAAGGTGTGTCTTATACTGTGAAAAATACAGTAGTCCAATGTCTACCACCTCCCTTTGGGTGTATACAGGTTTTTGTTTTTTTTTAAAAAAACCCTCTGATATTTGTTGTGGTTCCGTCTGAGGCCCCTCAGGGAACGGCTGATCTTCTGTCGGTTTCCGGCTCAGAGGGGGAGGATGAGGAACAGGAGGTGCAGGCAGACGAGGAGGAGGAATCTCAGGCTGAGGAAGAGGGAGGACAGCCAGAGTCCCCCCAGAGGGAGCTCTCCCCAGCAAGCAGCCTGGATTCCTTAGAGGAAAATGCACAAGCAATAATCGATCTGCGACAGAGAAGAGCAACACAGCGCAGGGACCAATTAGCTAGGTACTTTCAGCACTAAAGAGGCAACAGCTGGGTTTGGGTGTGGTGCTCTCTGGAAAGGCTAAAAGGCAGACCCACCCTTCCTGGCTTGTGGAGTATTATCTTTGGGAGTCCTGGGACCTGGCTGTGATCTTTGGCGTCTTGGAATTCTGGTTTGTGACTTTGAATACTGAAACCTTGGGGGGGAAAGGTGGGGGTCTTATTCTCTACAGTGGTGGGTGTGCCAGCAAGAAGCTTGCTGTATTGTCTGGACATCAGGACTCTGCTGTAAAGTCTTATAGCCTGTCTGTTGGGAAGAACAGGTTTTCCTCTGTGTTTATTTTTCAAGCTATAAAGTACTTTTACTTTTACCAGCGTGTCTGGCTGTTTTTTCCAGTTGGTGTTGAGGTCTGGGGGAACCCAGACAGAACAATATTCCTGCAAGTTTTTATGCTAAATTATGAAGAAGAAAAATCACACTAACCGAGTTCCTTCGTTGATTGGATGCCGCTGTACGTATTTCTCGTGCTTCATGAGGGTCGTATTTTAAAACATTAACCCCCCCTCCCAAAGTGAGCTTGCTAGCATTTCCCTAACATGCTGCTCATCCGGTTACCCTGCTAGCTTGGATGAATCATGTCACATTTCCCTCTTGGAATTGTGAACAACGCTAAGCAAGCAGAAAGAGATGTTCAGGCCCAGAGCACATGCAGCTCAAACGGGATCTAGTGAGACTATTTTATGGCTCATTAAACAAACGAGCCCCTCAAGCTTGAGGCCTACCTCTAAAGAAATGAGGAAAGGTATTGTTGAGTCAACTGCGTGGAACTCATAGAGTGTTCAAGGTGTCTTACCTATGACATCAGAAGACAGCAGAACCATTTCACGGGCCAAACTTCCATTTCTTTTCCTTCCGCTTCTGCTGCCCGATTCATTAATCCAAGACTGAGGAGGCGTCGGCTATTTTTATTCCAAAAGGCGGGAATAATTCCCGTATTTCGGTATTATCGTCCATGGATTTATAGAAGGTATACTGCTAGAGTGGGCACAGTTTATGCTCAATTGTGTGCAGAAAGCAATTGACTACACCTATTGGAACCAGACCCAGCCGAGTAAAGTACACTGGGAATACCTTAGACCTAACTTCTTATATTCAGCCAGGCAACCAATAAAATTACAAGAAAGGTGAGGTAAGAAGCTTTATGTGTAATACAAGTTGTAAATATGACGTTTACTGATCTAGACAGAAACATAGAAGATTGATGGCAGAAAAAGACCTCATGGTCCATCTAGTGTGCCCTTATACTATTTCCTGTATTTTATCTTAGAATGGATATGTGTTTATCCCAGGCATGCTTAAATTCAGTTACTGTGGATTTACCAACCACATCTGCTGGAAGTTTGTTCCAAAGATCTACTACTCTTTCAGTAAAATAATATTTTCTCATGTTGCTTCTGATCTTTCCCCCAACTAACCTCAGATTGTGCCCCCTTTTTCTTGTGTTCACTTTCCTATTAAAACACTTCACTCCTGAAACTTATTTAACCCTTTAAAATATTTAAATGTTTCGATCATGTCCCCCCTTTTGCTTCTGTGCTCCAACTATACGGATTGAGTTCATGAAGTCTTTCCTGATAGGTTTTATGCCTTCCCCCATTCTTGTAGCCCGTCTTTGGACCCGTTCAATTTTATCAATATGCTTCTGTAGGTGAAGCATCCAGAACTGAACACAGTATTCCAAATGTGGTCTCACCAGCTCTCTATACAGCAGGATCACAATCTCCCTCTTCCTGCTTATTATACCTCTATCTATGCAGTCCAAGCATTCTACTTGCTTTTCCTACCGCCTGACCGCAATGTTCACCCATTTTGATACTGTCAGAAATCATTACCCCTTGTCAGAAATTAGACAGGAGAGTCTATTTCCTATACAGTATTAATATGTTAGCAAGACTTGCAAAATTTGACCATTATTTACTAAACCTGGCTGGCAGATGATGTAGCTAGCATTTCTGCTGCTCCTATAGGTTTGAAGACAGCTCTATAGTCAATTGCCTTCTGCTGCATTGACCATGATTTAATTATTAATTATGAAAACAAAGTGTGTGGTCTTTTTTAAAAAAGTCTTCTGGAAAATAATAGGTCCAGAAGGGGGTCAAACTCAGTGTCACATTGCCGCCATGATGTGACATCACGTTTTTTCCCTTCACGGAGAGGGGTGGGTGTGGCTTGCACATGACACACCTGGCCAGGGGACATTAGTTTGACACACCTGATCTAGGTTGAGATCCTGCGATTGCATAAATGCTACTGGTGGTTCCTAGAATCCCTCACGATTGGCCAAGCCTGCTAGGACAAAGAGACATTTGAAATAAATTTCATCCTCCCAATTTAGATTTCTGTCTTATAAGGTAGAAAACACGAACATATAATGTGCATGAATTTTAACAGAAATGCATCAGATTGAAACAAAATAACCCTCGCCTTCTTTTTGCTGATTAGTGTATCTGCACTATTACTATTAGTTTTTTTCTTAGCATTCCTATCACCCATTTCCTCCCACTTATGACTGTATGACTGCAATTTGTTGTTAGTATCCTTAAATTTTTATTAATGTTGTTTCTTCATTGCTTATTTGACCCGTGACGATTGTTAAGTGTTGTAGCTCATGGCTGACAAATGTATACTTTCTTTTATGTACACTGAGAGCATATGCACCAAAGACAAATTCCTTGTGCATCCAATCACTTGGCCAATAGAGATCTATCTGTCTGTCTGTTTCTAAACTCCAATAGCAGCTGAACTGAGGAATGACAAAGGCAGCTTTTTATCTAAAGAAAGGGAATGTCATAAACCCATTCATTTTATAATTTGTCAAGATAACAAAGGGCTTTGGGTGAGGGAATGGTGTTGTGAGAGAAAAGTTTGAAGTAAGTTTGTTGGTTTTTATTTGTATCATTTCAAGAATGAGGTTGGGAAGGGATCATCTACTTGCTACTGACTGTTGTGTTATGTCATTGTTTAAAACTTTTTAAATACCAACACCACCTTGATCTTATTCAGATGCAACATATCATACTATTGGAACCCTACCACTAACGGTAGGAAGGGGGAATTGAACTGTAAACTCCCTGTTTCAAAATATTAGGAAAAGGTATAGCAAAGCCAACTTTGTAAAATTAATTCTTGTTTCAAACATAGGCACTATACAGATAATCTCATGCCTTGTTTTTAAAATAGGAATTTGGGCTGGATATGAGAGGGACACACATTTATAACCTATTAACAGTGAAAAGGTCTACAGAACTGATTTGCTTTCTTTGAGCAATGCTAAAAGAATAAGCTACGAAGATGTCAACATAATTCTGCATTCCCCCCCTTTCTGGGTCATTGCGATACAACCATAAATTCAAAATTCGTCTTCCCAGAAAGCTTGGCAAGATGGAAATGTCTACAGCAGGGGTGTCAAATTTGCAACGACACATTGTCATTCCGTGACTTATTATATCTTTTCCCCCCTCCACTAAAACGGGGGTTGGGAGTGGCTAGTGCCTGATGCACCTGGCCCGTGATCTATCAATGGCTCTCAACCTTTCTAATGCTGCGATCTCTTAATACAGTTCCTCATGTTGTGGTGACCCCAACCATAAGTCTAGCACCAGTTCTTCCAACAGAGCTTTAAGCTGATTGGCAGGAAGGTCAGGGGGATACCCCCACTGCAAATGCCTGATTGGTCGGACTGTAAAAATACGTTCCAAGGCACCAGAATAGAAGCTTCCTAACACCATGGGAAATTTGTCTTAGGCTGTGAAATGGTCATTCAACCCCCAAAGGAGTTCCGACCCCCAGGTTATAAACCACTGCATTACAGTCTCAATCATCCAAAGATGCCCTCCCAAAAGGCAATTGGACTTTCTTGGGTTTTTCCCCCCATTGAAACCATTTTGCTTCTCATCCAAGAAACTTCTTCAGTTCCAACTCTTAGAGCTGAGGAAGCTTCTTAGATGAGAAGTTAAAATGTTTTGAAGGGGGGGAAAACCCCCACAATTATTAAAACATGGAAAAAGCACCATACCTGCCGCACACATACCAGCGACTGATCAGAACCCAGAGTTGGCCTTCTCCAGGTCCTCTTAGCCAAGCAATGCTGGCTGGCGGGGCCGCAGGGAAGGGCCTTCTCTGTTGCGGCCCCGGGCCTCTGGAACCAACTCCCCCCAGAGATTCGTACAGCCCCCACCCTTACGGCCTTCCAAAAGGCCTTAAAAACATGGCTTTGCCAGCAGGCCTGTGGCCGTTGAGCGTTATACTCTGATCCAGCCAGTAGTTATGTACGAATGATGTATGAATGTTTATAATTGGTGTTTTAAAACTATATTTTTACCATTGTATTTTTATTGTTGTACGCCACTTGGAGAAGGGTGGCCTATAAATTTAACTAGCTAACTAACTAAATGTTGTGAGCCGTCCTGAATCCTCAGAGAGGGGCGGCATAGAAATCCAATAAATAAATAAAAAATAATAACAATAGATCCTTGGAACAAACTTCCAGTAGACGTGGTTGGTAAATCCATAGTCACTGAATTTAAACAAGCCTGGGATAAACATATATCCATCCTAAGATAAAATACAGGAAATAGTATAAGGGCAGACTAGATCGGTGTTTCCCAACCTTGGCAACTTGAAGCTATTTGGACTTCAACTCCCAGAATTCCCCAGCCAGCATTTGCTGGCTGGGGAATTCTGGGAGTTGAAGTCCAAATAGCTTCAAGTTGCCAAGGTTGGGAAACACTGGACTAGATGGACCATGAGGTCTTTTTCTGCCGTCAATCTTCTACGTGTCTATGTTTCTATCTAACAATAAATACCACTGGAGTCGGGCAGCATACAAATCCAAATAAATAAAGATGGAAATTTTGTTTTAAGAAACCCCAGTAAAGCTAGACAAGAACCCTTTACTTCAGGAGGCGAAAGACACAAAAAGGCTTTAATAGGTTAAAGTAAGAAAGATACAGCAAGTGCCATAGCAAAAAAAGGAAACGAGAGTTACAGATTCCAGCTCCGTCCCATTCAGCTGATGCTTGGCCTGCCCCCCCCTCCCCTGCCCTCCCCCCCCCCCCCAGCCCCGGTTCCTTCTGGCACAGGTATGGAAAGGGAAACCCCAAGGGTAGAAATCAGGAGGCAGTGCAATGTTTCAGAATGTTCTGATCCCTAATGGGAATGGGGGTGGGGGGAGAAACGGGAGGGGGAAAGAGCACTTTCTCCAGGTTATGGAGCGACTTGGCACAAAAGCGTTGCTACCTGTTTACAACACCTGACTTGCCTGCAATCACGACCCTTTAACAAGGGTCAAGGTAGTCATCCAGCATCACCTCTGAACAAAGGGCTCCCAGGCTGGCCCATCGGACTCCTTAAAGCAGTGTTTCCCAACCTTGGCCACTTGAAGATATTTGGACTTCAACTCCCAGAATTCCCCAGCCAGCATTCGCTGGCTGGGGAATTCTGGCAGTTGAAGTCCAAATATCTTCAAGTGGCCAAGGTTGGGAAACACTGCCTTAAAGGACAGAAAATGGTCCAGCTCTCTCTCCCTCTCTCATTTTTATCCCCCTGGTCCCTGCAGTACAGAAAAAAATGGGTTTTTGTTTTGCTTTTTTTTTGTGCCAGCGATTGCAGCCAATTCCTTTGTATGCACATCGCTGAGCTGGATCTCCCCTAGCAACTTCTGCAGAGGGTTGCTAGAGCAACCACGATCCCACCTTCCCTCCACTGGTACATTCATGGAGGCAAATTACAGCAAGTGATCATGTATTTTAAAAATAAAAAGAGCGAGAGAGCGAGAGAGAGAATATCAAGTCAAACACAATCTCGTACAAGCACAGTTTTGTTTCAAAAATATTAAAAAGCCCCCTCCCTCTCCCCACCCACCCCCTTCCTCCCCCAACCCCGGGCACACTGGCGAGAACGGTGAACGGCTGGGGGGCAGCCGCCGCAGGTCTAGCCGCTTCTCATTTCACTCCTGAGCTGTGGCCTCTCTGTAGCCGCCCGAAGGTAGCCGGGCAGAGAGAATGAGAAAGCAAAGCTGTGGATTCCAGCCCTTGGTCTAGAACTGAGAAGGGAACAAAAAAAGAATTGTGTTAATTCAAAGTTGTTATTAATATTACTTAACCAAACCCCATCAATGTCTTCTCACGTAGAGAGATACGCACAGTACAGTGGCACCTCTACTTAGGAACTTAATTCGTTCCATGACCAGGTAGAAGTTTGTAAGAAGCAATTTTTTCCCATAGGAATCAATGTAAAAGCAAATAATGCGTGCAATTGGGGAAACCACAGGGAGGGTGGAGGCCCTGTTTCCTCCCAGGAGATTCCTAGAGAGGCCCCACAGAGGCTTCTCCCTGCCTTTTCCGGCCCTCTTTCCTCTCAGGAGATTCCTAGAAAGGCCCCATGGAGGCTTCTCTCTGCCTTTTCCAGCCCTTTCCTCCCTGGAGATTCCTAGAGGCCCCACAGAGGTTTCTCCCCACCTTTTCTGGCCCTCTTTCCTCCCAGGAGATTCCTAGAAAGGCCCCATGGAGGCTTTTCCCTGTCTTTTTCGGCCCTCTTTCCTCCCTGGAGATTCCTAGAGGCCCCACAGAGGCTTCTCCCCACCTTTTCCGGCCCTCTTTTCTCCCAGGAGATTCCTAGAGAGGCCCCATGGAGGCTTCTCCCCGCCTTTTCCGGCCCTGTTTCCTCCCAGGAGATTCCTAGAGAGGCCCCATGGAGGCTTTTCCCTGCCTTTTCCAGTTACAGTTTTGGAGGCTCAAGTTTGTAAGTGGAAAATAGTTATTGAGAAGAGAAATCCTGAACACCCGGTTCTTATCTAGAAAAGTTCATAAGTAGAGGCGTTCTTGGGTAGAGGTACCACTGTATAATCACTACAGTTTTTAGGACAGTATCCCTAGAGCAGGGCATCTTTCTCCTTCTGCCACTTTTCAGAGGTACCAGTTGAGAGCGTATTAACAAACTGCATCACTGTTTGGTTCGGTGGCAGCAGTGCCTCCAATAGAAAGTCCATACAGAGAGTGGTAAGGACAACCGAGATGATTATAAGGAAGCTCCCTCCCTGTTAATTCAGGTTGCTTATTAGCGCTATGTGCTTAGAGCTCAAAGCATTGATAGAGACTCCACGCACTCACTTTAATGGTCTGTTTCTATTGCAGGGGAGGTTTCAAAGAATTCCTAGCAGGGCTACCAGATTGTGTAACAGCTTTGTTCCCTATGCCATCCAGCTGGTAAACGCTCCAGAATTGTTTGGACATATATACATCCGAACTGCGCTGTTTCTCTATGTCATATAATATGTATTACTATAAGCCACCCAGAGTCCAACTGGAGTTGGGCGGCAGATAAATACCATAAATACCATAAATGAATGAATGAATGGATAAATGGATGTAGGTGTATGCATAATTTTGTATTTTAGTAATTTCTTTTGTCAGGCTTATGTAGCCTATATTGGAGGTGGTGATCCTTTGTTGCATGAAACGAAATTTCATTTTAAGGTATGCCGTTTAGTGTACAGTACAGTCAAAGTGACAATAAAGTTATTCTAAGTCAGTGATGGCGAACCTATGGCCATAGGTGGCACGCGAAGCCATATCTGCTCACACACGAGCTGTTGCCCTAGCTCAGCTCAAATATGCATGTGTGTGCCAGCCAGATGACTCGCACAGAGGCTCTGGGAGGGCATTTTTGGCTTCTGGAGAGCCTCCAGGGGATAGGAGAAGGCGTTTTTACCCTCCCCTGGCTCCAGGGAAGCCTTTGAAGCCTGGGGAGGGTGAAGCATGAGCCTAGTGGGCCCACCAGAAGTTGGGAAACAGGCCATTTTCGGCCTCCGGGGTGTGTGTGTTTTTGCCCCCTCCAGGCATTGAATTATGGGGGTGGGCACTTGCGCATAAGCGATAGTGTGCACACATGCTCTTTCGGCACCCAAGGGAAAAAAAGGTTCGTCATCACTGTTCTAAGTCTAAGGGCTTTTCAAACTTTTCCATTCTGCAAAACCTGTTTATTCCAAAAACAAATAAATCCTTGAACCGTAATCCATAAAGCAGTAGCCATGGCGTTTTTTTCATGGGAGGACAAGGCCTATTCTTTCCATAGGTACTGATAAGTCTTCGACATATGACTCTAGTGGTGCTTTGTCTGTCATGGTTATATGTCTTAAGGGTCATTTAATAGGTCAGCCTATTAACTGGTCTATTTTATGACCTTTTTGTGGCAGTCTTTGAATGAATCACTGTTGTGATTCATTTCAATAGATCAATCGTCTGCTATTGTGGAAGATTTGCTGCAAACCAAAAGTGTTGTATTCCACAAAACGGTCATAAAATATAGTCACGTGACTATGAGAAACTGAAAATGGCTGTAAGTGCAGCTGTGTTGCCCAGCACCAGAAGCCTGACCATCTGACTGTGGAAGGGTCCAAACATCAGAACTTGGTGACAAGTCCCCTTGTTTTGGATCAGTTGTTAAGCAACAGATCAACAGGAGAGAATCACCTGCATGTGTCACCTGTCTGGGATACACCCATCTAGGAAACCAAAGTTATGCAGGCTGATAAGATTATGGTAAAATAAACATTGAACAATATGACTAAATCAAAATGATTTTATATTTTCTCTTTTTTATTAACTTAAACTTTTATATTATCATAATGTTTGAACAATATTCTTCTTTTCATTTAGATTAATATGTTGACTTAATGAATTAAGAACATATTCTTTTTCTGTATTAAAAATTAATCTTCTAAGATGAGAGGGGTAACTGCAACCCCTACTATGTGTTAAATGTTTGTACGTCTGTGTGTGAATTTTGAGAAAATTAATAAAGTTTTATATATTAAAAAAAGATTATGGTAACAGAACCCTGCAAATCTGTAGCTTCTCTCCTCATTTATTTATTTGATTGGACTTTTATGTAACCTGTATATTTATTTGATTGGACTTATATAGCCTTCCCTCTGTCTTTGTGAGAACTAGGGAGGGTTTTGTTTGAGGCATTTTCTGAAATTACAGTTCTGTCCCAGACGCAGGATTCTATGGTCCGACTGTTGTCATCAGCTCTTCCTTAAGGTTATTCAAGGCCTGTTACAGTTAGCTAGAAAAATGACTATGAATGCCTTACTGCATCCAAATTTCTTCGTTGTTTTTAGTCTCTCCTTAGGACCCTAGGGTTTGCAGAACACAGTTTGAAAATATCTATCTTATGAGCAAGATGGTGGCTTGCATTGGCTGCCGATCAGTGTTGGTCATGACCTTTAAAGCCCTACATGGCATTGGACCAGAGTACCTCCGGAACCGCCTGCTACCGCACGAATCCCAGCGACCGATAAGGTCCCACAGAGTTGGCCTTCTCCGGGTCCCGTCGACTAAACAATGTCAGTTGGCAGGCCCCAGGGGAAGAGCCTTCTCTGTGGCGGCCTCAGCCCTCTGGAACCAACTCCCCCGGAGATTAGAACTGCCCCCACCCTCCGTCTTTCGTAAACTACTCAAGACTCACTTATACCGCCAGGCATGGGGGAGTTGAGACACCTTTCCCCCAGGCTTTTTTTTTTTTAACTTTGTTTTATGTTTGGTATGAATGTGCTGTTTGGTTTTTTTAAATAATGATAGGGTTTTATATGTTTTTTAATATTAGATTTGTTCCACTGCTATATTGTTTTTATTACTGTGGTGAGCCGCCCCGAGACTTCGGAGAGGTGCGGCATACAAATCTAATTAATTAATTAATTAATTAATTAATTAATTAATTAATATGGGTACAAATTGCTCTGAATTTTATAAATGGAATAAAATACACTTCCCATTATATTGCTCGCTCTCTTAAAGCGCTTGTATTTTAATGTTCTTAGCACCTTGTCACTCATATTCATACCATATGGTGCATGACATTCTACAAGGAACAATGTGATTCCCACTAGAACTGGAACCACAAATTCCAGCTTATTTATACACTATTTTGTCACCCTGTAATAAATATACTGCTCAAAAAAATAAAGGGAACACTGAAATAACACATCCTAGATCTGAATGAATGAAATATTCCCACTGAATACTTTATTCTGTACAAAGTTGAATGTGCACAACAGGATGTGAAATTGATTGTTAGTCAGTGTTGCTTCCTAAGTGGACAGTTTGATTTCACAGAAATTTGATTTACGTGGTGTTATATTGTGTTGTTTAAGTGTTCCCTTTATTTTTGAGCAGTGTAATTCTCAATGGTAAACCAGTTCACAACATATTCACTTCAGACTATGCGATAAGCCTTTAGATGAGGGATTTGAATTTAGAATTCCCACACTCACAAATAATATGTGGGGGGGGGAGAGCCCTTCTTAATTCTAAAGGTTTTAAAAGACCACAATTCCATCTTAATAATTTAAGTCCTGCCTAATAAGCAGGGACAAGGGACTGGTGACATTTGACATACTATTTGGACATCATTTTGTCTAATAAGCCCTTACATTCTTAAGGAACTCTTCTGCCACAATGCGAGCCCTAGCATTGACTGACAGCTTCATTTCACTGATTTCCTTGTCAATTTCCTCCATGAAATGAATGACAAAGTCCACCAGCTTGTGCTTGTACATCTGCTCTGTATGGAAATTTGTGATCAAGAAGCTGATGTCATAGCCCTAAAAAAAGTAAAATAAAAAGCAAATTATTAGCATCAGTGAAGCCAAGACTTAGCCATCAATGTTGACTATTGATTCAGCATAGACAAAAATAATCTACCCTTTTCTTTTAGTTGCTGGTGAACTAAAGATCTAATATTGTGCATAAGAAGTAAGTTCTGCCATATTAATATTTAAAATCAGTCGGTCTTACCTACATAATTGGTCCAACAGTTAAAAAAGAATCAAGAGAACACACAAAATATTCAATGTAATAATAAGGAAACATTACCAATTATGGAGTACTTATTTAGTTTAGTTAGTTACTTGTATATCAGCCTCAATCTATTTTTTTCTAAGTATACATATAAAAAAAATAGACAATAATTGTTTAAGATCAAATCAGAGATAAAAACAGTCTAATAAAGCCACATTATTTGATTTGTGTGAAGATAGATTGTTGTTACAGATTTCAGTATGCCTTGTACATAAGAGGCACATTGACATTTTAGGTCTGCTAGAAAGCTTAAGATGTGAAATCTCCCATACTACCACTACTGTCAACAGAATCACACACTTAGGACATCAATGGCTCCACATTTCCCCACCTCAACTGGTTTCCGACGTAAAATGAAGAAGTTTTCTGCTCTCATCATCATGAACCGCATAAATTTGTGACATAGAATTTTCTCAATCTCATCGGCCTGGCGAAGGAAAAATAGGATTCCATTAATCTTTTTCTCCAGGATGAGCCGCAGTAGGCACCTCACCTGTAACGTGGGGGACTTACCTGTTTCACAGCAATGCTAACGCGCACAGAGTTGATAGAGCCTTCAATTAAGACTTTCTCTTTCTCATTCCTGCTAATGATCACAGGCTGCAAGAGGAGTTCTTTGCTGCTTCTGCAAACCCAGACAGACATTTCTACATCAGAGACTGGGCAATACAGAGAGGCCCAAACCCTCCATCCTCTGGATATATTTTAACATACACCACCCCCTCCCAGTAACCAATCCTCACGCCACTCATTATTCAGTGATACCTTGTCTTACAAACTGAGTTGGTTCTGGGACCAGGTTCTTAAGGTGAAAAGTTTATAAGACGAAACAATGTTTCCCATAGGAATCAATGGAAAAGCGATTAATGTGTGCAAGCCCAAAATTCACCCCTTTTGCCAGCCGAAGTGCCCATTTTTGCACTGCTAGAATTCCCCTAAGGCTCCCCTCCATGGGAAACCCCACCTCCGGACTTCAGTGTTTTTGCAATGCTACAGGGGAATCCCAGCAGGGGAATCCCAGCATCGCAAAAACGAGCGCTTCGCTGGCAATGGAAGTCCGGAGGTGGGGTTTCCCAGTGAAGGGAGCATCAGTGAAATCGCAGCATCGCAAAAACACTGAAGTCCTTGAAACCCCACCTCTGGACCTCTGTGTTTTTGCGATGCTGCGATTTCACTGAGGCTCCCCTCGCTGGGAAACCCCACCTCTGGACTTCCGTTGCCAGCGAAGCGCCTGTTTTTGCGCTGCTGGGATTCCCCTGCAGCCTCACAAAAACACGGAAGTCCAGAGATGAGGTTTCCCATGGAGGGGAGCCTCAAGGAAATCCTAGCAGCGCAAAAACGGGTGCTTCACTGGCAACGGAAGTCCGGAGGCAGGGCATCCCAGCGGCGGCGGTGGGTTTGTAAGGTGAAAATAGTTTGTAAGAAATCTTAAACCCTGGGTTTGTATCTCGAAAAGTTTGTATGACTAGGCGTTTGTAAGACGAGGTATCACTGCATTTCCAATCCACAATTGTGAAATGTGCCACTCGTGATGGAAATTATTGGAAAATCATACCAAGAATCATCAGTGATCCAGAACAATGGCTGATCGGTTCCTCTATGTAAAATGGGCTGTGGGTTATTTTAACACATTATTTCAGCAACAGAAAAGGTCGCTTTATACCTTTTTTTTTTTACAGTTATGTTTTTGGTAGGTTAGACCAGGGGTAGGCAAAGTTGGCTCTTCTATGACATGTGGACTTCAACTCCCAGAGTTCCTGAGTCAATCATGCTAGCTCAGGAAATCTGGGAGTTGAAGTCCACATGTCATAGAAGAGCCAACTTTGCCTACCCCGGATTAGACTAAAGTTTCTTTTTGCGTGAAAACTGATGCAAATTGAATTGAGTTACGCAGCTCTGCTTTCTCTGGACAACTCCAAATGAATAACACCACAATAGAACACATGACATTTTACATAGCAACAGGAAGAAAAGCTCTATTTCAAAACACTTCGGATGCAGACTGTGGATCAGACCATGACCCACTAATTGGAGTATACATCAGATTGGGAAAAAAACTAGAAAATATCACATTCTAATGAGATGCAACCCAGAACCCAAAACAATACAAAAGTCAAGCTCGAAACAGATTTAAAGACCTGGGTTTACGTGTAGAGAACATGGAAGACTTGTGGTAAGACAAAGGGCTTTTAAGTGATGGAGGTAGGCAGCATATAACAAAGGGCCAGAAGGAAAGAAACCCAGACTGACTATCAAACAAGACCACAGACATAGCTATGGAAAGAAAACTGGCAAAAGCAAAAAGGAGAACCTGGGGAAACCAGAGAATTTAATGGAAACTTCCGCCAAGCAGTAATAAAAGATAATAAGGTAGTATATCTGAGTGCAGATTGCAGAAAAGTGACAGACTGGGAAGAACGAGACATCTGTTGAAGAAATTCGGAGAAATCGCGGGAACATGAGAGTTAATAATGGATCATATTTTTTAAAAAATGGAAGGGACTATGCAGAATATTTGTGTAAGACCAACTCTCCCATTTGAGAGAGAAGAATCACAGGGCTTTGAGGTATCTTGGAGGTCTCTTGCCCAAGGGAGGAGTCCTTATACCATCCCAAATAGATGGTGGTCCAATCTTTTTCTTGGAAACCTCAAGCGCCCACAACTCCAAGAGGCAAGCTGTTCCACTGGCTAATTCTACAAGTCCAAGAGGCAAGCTGTTCCACTGGCTATTTATTTATTTATTTATTTATTTATTTATCAGATTTGTATGCCGCCCCTCTCCGTAGACTCCGGGCGGCTAACAACAATGATAAAAACAGCATGTAACAATCCAATCCAATACTAAAATAACTAAAAAAAAACCTTATTATAAAAACCAAACATACATACAGACATACCATGCGTAAATTGTAAAGGCCTAGGGGGAAAAAATATCTCAGTTCCCCCATGCCTGACGGCAGAGGTGGGTTTTAAGAAGTTTACGAAAGGCGAGGAGGGTGGGGGCAATTCTAATTTCTGGGGGGAGTTGGTTCCAAAGGGCTGGGCCGCCACATAGAAGGCTCTTCCCCTGGGTCCCGCCAAACGACATTGTTTAGTTGACGGGACCCGGAGAAGGCCCACTCTGTTTGACCTAACTGGTCGCTGGGATTCGTGCAGTAGAAGGCGGTCCCTGAGATAATCTGGTCCGGTGCCATGAAGGGCTTTATAGGTCATAACCAACACTTTGAATTGTGACCGGAAACTGATCGGCAACTAATTGCTAAGTTTCCCCTTAATTCTGGGTGGGATGTCTCATTAACAAGCTTCTACCTGTTGCTTCTTGTTTTTCCCTCAAATGTTTTGGAGAACAAGTCAACCCCCTCATCTTTGTGACTGCCCCTCAAGTACTAAAATTGGAAGTTTCACTAATGCATTATCCCGCTGTTAATGCAATCTGTTAAGGCCTGCCTTGGCTTTTTCAGTACCTGCAGCACACTGTGGTGGTCCACTAGGACATCTAGATCCCTCTCCTAGTTACTATTGTTGAGCCAGGCATTGCCCAGTTCTATACCTATGTATGCCTAAGTGCAAGATCTTGCTTTTCTCACTACTCAACTATCTTACTGGATACAGCCCATCGCTCTCCACTCTGTCAAGATTCTTCTGAATCCTGAATCTTATCTTCCAAAATGTTAACAGCCTCCCCTCCAACCTTGGGGTCTTCTGCAAATTTGACAAGCTCCTCTCCTATTGAGGATGAATTATTGGTGCTTGAAGAGAAAGACAGATAAGCTATAAAACCACTTGCAAAAAAAGGAAAATCCCAAGGTATGATCTTCCAGGAGGCTGACATGGAACCAATAAAAGCTATAACAGCCCTCTGCCAATCAAATATGGGAGGGAACAGCATGAACTAAAGATTATCTAGTCTAAAGGGACAACTGAATACCTATCTACCTATAAGGAAAAATTAAACAAATGTTCTAATGTGCCAGGATATTGTTGAAAACTCTGCTCAAAACAGAAGTCCTCTAAGAAAAGAGCAGAAAGAACAAGGAATATAAATCTATATAGCTGATATTAAGAAGCCAATGGAAAGAGTTCTATTATTACTGCTTGCAAGATAGAAACACTGCTGCCTTTGGTATTACCACCTAAGGCAACCACTTACAACTGCAATGCATTAATCCTATTTGCATTTCGATATTATTAATCTGGTTCACATCTGACACGGTTTAAATATTTCCTTACACTTTTACTCTCGTGATTCAGTTTTTTGAAATTGAATTGCAAGCATTCTTGGCAATCCGGAATTGCATAGCTTCCTCTCTACACAATTTCAAATGGGTTGTTACAGGAGTCTTCAAACTTGGCAACTTTAAGACTTTTGGACTTCAACTCCCAGAATTCTCCAGCCAGCTATGTAACTTTAGGCCTTTTATTTCTTAATAGAGCTTATAACTAACATACTCTACATACCTGAAAAGAGATGTTACAAGAACATTTTAAGGAACAATCTGCAAGTGGAATCTCTGAAGTCTCAGGATAGGACTGGGTAAGAACCCACATAGAGCAATTGTTTTATGCTAATTGGGAAGGGGTCAGGGTTAGAGTGGACTGGGCTAAAGGGCCTCCACTAATCTTTTGAAAAGAAACAGAGAAAATACATAAATAAATACATAAATAAAAAAAATGTAAGCAGGGCTGCATCATATACAGCAGTGTTTTTCAACCAGTGTGCCGTGGCACACTAGTGTGCCGCGAGACATGGTCAGGTGTGCCGCGAAGCTCAGAGAGAACGAAAGCAAGAGAGAAAGAAAGCAAGAGAGAAAGAAAGCAAGAGAGCTAAAAAGAGAGAGAGAGAGAGAGAAAGAGAACAAGAGAAAGAAAGCAAGAGAGAGAGAGAAAACAAAAGAAAGAGAGAGAAAGAGATAGAGAGAGAGAGAAAGACATAGAGGGAGGGAGGGAGAGAGCAAAAAAGAGAGGAAGGAAGAGAAAGAAAGAGGGATGGAGAGAGAGAGAAAGAAAGAGGAAGGAAGGGAGAGAAAGAGGCAGGGAGAAAAAAATAGAGTGAAGGGGAGGAAGAGAGAGAGAGAGAGAATTTTTTTGTCCAAACTTTTTTTAGCCCCCTCCCCCCCCCCTGCTCAATGTGCCCCAGGGTTTCGTAAATGTAAAAAATGTGCCGCGGCTCAAAAAAGGTTGAAAATCACTGATATACAGTAAGCAAGGATATCACTTCAGATCCAACAGCAATGCAGTAGGAATACTTTACAGATTTATACAAAAGGATTTTTAAAAAATATTGATTCCTTCTAATATTTACCCATTCGTGTCAACTTAAGAACATAAAAGTTGTGATAAATCAGAGTCATATGCAGCATATTATTTCTACTGAGGTCAGATTATATGGGAAACCCCAAAGCAAAAAAAAAAGGGGGATCCTTAATACTGTCTGGCTTGTGTTGTGTAGCAACAGATGTTTGGAAGCTTGGTCTATATCAGGGGGTCCCAAACTATTTTTGGCCATGCCCCAACTAACCATCTCTAAAATCCTGATCCTCCCCAGTGTCATATAATGCTTACTATTCAAAAAGTGAACTCCTACTCAAGTAGATGAAGCCTAAAAGACCATTAAATCAAATTGCCCCTCTGAAAACCACTAGTCTACCTGCAACTATCCTTAAAGTGAACTTTAAGGTTTGGTAATTTTTGATGGTGTTATACTGAGCTGTTGTGGGAAGTTGGTGAGAGGAGGAAGAAATATTTTTTTCTTCCTCTTTCCTCTTCTTCTCTTTGGTTTGATTTATCTCTTTCTTCTTTTCCTAATTTTTAGTAGTATTTTCTCATTCTCCTTTTTTTCTTTTTACATATACTTTCCTCTTTATCTTAACACATTTTTCTTTCCTCTTTAAACTCTACTTTTTTTAAATTTTTACACATTTTTTATGATTCCTACAAAGGAATTATTATTAATTAGGTTTTACAATATAACTAATTTGAATTATTGAGATTTTAACACCCCCCCCCCCCCCCCCGATTTGTATATTGGAAGGTGTTGGTGTTTTTATCTTTATTTTTTAAAAAAATCTTTTATTTTTTTTAAAATTCCTTTTTAATGGGCATTTGCTAATAAAAAAGGTTAATAAATATATATGAAAATCAAAATGGAAGAGATGTAGAGAAATTTGAAATATTACAGCCTAATTAATTTGAGGCATTTAAACTTTGGATCAGCTTAAAAGATGTTTTAGCGAATAATACAATATAATAAATCTGAGCAGCTATTTATTATCTGGATGTCAAAAGTAAAGGAGGTAGCATTGGATTTGTATACGGTGTTCCCTCGATTTTTGCGGGTTCGAACTTCGCGAAAAGTCTATACCACGGGTTTTCAAAAATATTCATTAAAAAAAATACTTTGCAGGTTTTTTCCCTATACCACGTTTTTTCCTGACAGATGACATCATATGTCATCGCCAAACTTTCATCTGCCTTTAATAAATATTTTTTTAAATAAACTTTAATAAATAAACATGATGAGTAGTAATCTAAATGGTTGCTAAGGGAATGGGAAATGGTAATTTAGGGCTTTAAAGTGTTAAGGGAAGGCTTGTGATACTGTTCATAGCCAAAAATAGTGTATTTACTTCCGCATCTCTATTTCGTGGAAATTCGACTTTCGCGGGTGGTCTCGGAACGCATCCCCTGCGAACATCGAGGGAACACTGTACCATAATTTTTAAAATTGAATTATTGATGTATTTAAACAATTTGATGTTGTTGGTACTTTACATTGTACTGTGATTGGTGAGAAAATTTTTAAAAATGTGAAAAAAGTATATATTAATAACAATCACTGTATCTTATGGTACCGTGGTGTTTGAAATTTGAAAAACACCTCAGATACATTTTAGTTATCTAGATATATAATGAATTAATGTGTGTCAAACCCAAATGGAAACAGCCCATAAATGATACACTCCATAATTCGTTCGCTGAACATTTTGCAGGAGAAATTAGTGAATCCAATATTGACTAGACTTCTCATGTGATGTATGCAGACTTAAAGACTTCATCAGTGGGTTCACAGATAACATTTTTGTGTCACATCTATTTAGATCTATTAAAACATGACACACATGAATCCATAAGTTCAATGTAGGAAAAGACAAGACAGACAGACCGGAGCTGAGAAAATTGTAGCATGAGTTCACAGTGTATTTTTTTAAAGCACAAAGAAACATCTATACAGTATTTACAAAAAGAAATAAAGGCAATGGTGAGGAAGGTGGGAAGGAAATGCATAAGCTTATAAGCCATTTGATATCAGCAGCAGCCATTCATGACCTGTGGCTCCACTGGGAACTAAAGGGCTATTTAAGAATCACCAATTTGGAATTAAACTGTGGTATGAGGCAATACCCCAACAGGACTGTATAAAATATAACAATATAGAAACCATGAACATTAGGCTGAAAGCTACTGCAACCATAAAACAAAGCAGACCATAAAGAGAAGCAAAATAAGAATAAAATAAAATATTACAATCTTAGTGGTGAACTAACAGACACTTAAGCTCAAAAGGCTGAATAAAAAGCTTTCAAAATTTCTAGAAGCAATATTGTATTAAATGCATACAATTATATTATATGTATTTTTAATTAATACATACAATTATATGTTTTCGTGATACAGTATTATGAGAAACCTCAGAAAGTCTAGGACAAGATAACAGAAGTGAAAGACATGCACCGATTCTTTTCACTAAAAACTTAGTCCAACAAATTAATGGAACATTTCCTCTCTTTTTAGGACATGTCATTCATTTTGATACCTCCATGCTGCTTTCACAATTTTGCATGCCATCAAGTTTATCTTCGTCTATTCTCTATTCATTTACATCCTATCTTTTTAAATAACACATAGCAGCCAACATGGCCAATAGTCTTTCTCTTTTTCCTCACAACAACCCTGTGAAATGGGTTAGGCTGAGTATGACTGACTGGTCCAAAGTCATCCAGCCAACTTTCATACCTAAAATGGGACTAGAATTCAGTTTCTAACCTGGTACCTTAACCACTAGACCAGTGGTTCTCAATCTTTCTATTGCCACGACCCCTTAATAGTTACTGATGTTGCGGTGACCCCCAGCCATATGTCTAGTGCCAATTCTCCCAACAGAGCTTTAAACTGATTGACAGGAAGGTCAGAGGGACATCCCCACTGTAAACGTCTGATTGGTCTGATTGTAAAAATATGTTCCAAGGCACCAGAATCAAAGCTTTAGTTCCTAATACCATGGGAAATTTGTCTTTTCCCATGATCTTAGGCGACCCCTTTGAAATGATCATTCGACCCTCAAAGGGGTCCCGACCTGCAGGTTGAGAACCACTGCACTAGACCAAACTAGCTCCCTTTATCTTTTAACAGTTTTAAATAACTATTAAATAGCTTTAAATTACATTAAACACCTTTAAACAGCTTTGCCATCAGCTGTCCTTTAGGTTTGCATTTGCAGCTTTAATAAATCACATCCTCAGCTTACAACGGTTCACTTAGTGACTGTTCAATATTACAACTGCAATGAAAAAACGTGGCCTCCAACCATTTTTCACACTTATAACCGTTGCAGCATCCCCACAGTCACAGGATTTACATTTGTATGCTTGACAACTGACTCATGTGTATGACTGTCGCAGTGTCTTCAGAGTCATGTGAACCCTTTTTGCGACCTTCTGACAACCCAAAATCAATAAAAGAGATTCACTTGACAACCGTGTTACTAATTTAATTACTGTACTGATTCATTTAAGAAATGTGGTGAGAAAAGTCATCACTCGGAGTTGAAGCTCCCTTAGCAAATTTCTCACTTAGCAACATAAATGTTGGGCTCAATTGCGGTCATAATGTGAAAACCACCTGTATTCTTATTTTAAAAGCTCTATTTTTAAATTTCTGAAGGAAGGGAAAGCCAAACCCAACGAGGCCACGATTAAACCTTTTTGGACACATTATGTCATGGGTGTTAAACTCAATCGCATCACGTGACGTATCACGATGGGGGTTTATTTGCCTGCGGAGCTGGGATGGACGTGGCCTACACGTGACGCATCCAGTAGTTTGTCAACCTCCGCATTATAATGAAGACTCAACTCTCTGGAAAAGGCCACAACTGTGGGAAAAGGTGAAAGGAAAGAGGAGGAAGAGAACGACCCGCAGCAAGGCAGACGGGTTCACTTGCGGCAGCAATGAGCACACCCTGGTGAGGTGTGAAAATAACAGGATTAAAGAATAGAGAAGAAAGATCTATACAAGCTGACAGGACCTCCTGAGATACGTACTGCCCCTACCCCACTGGCCTTCCGGAAAGGTGTAAAGACCTGGCTTTGCCAGCAGGCTTGGTGGCCATTGATCAAATGATGCAACATCTAGATCCGGTCACAAAAGATATGCAAGCTTTTTATTATGGGTTTTATATTGTCTTTTAAATTGTTCTTTTTAGATGTTGAGCTGGGGTGACACAGTGATTAGAGTGCAGCATTGCAGGCAACTTCAGTTAACTGCTATCTGTAGTTCAGCAGTTCAAATCTCACCATTGGCTCAGGGTTGACTCAGCCTTCCATCCTTCCAAGGTGGGTAAAATAAAGACCCAGATTGTTGGGGTGCAATAGGCTGCTTCTATAAACCGCTTAGAGAGGGCTGTAAAAGAACTAGGAAGTTGTTTTATAAGTCTAAATACTATTGCTATTCTCTTTGCTGTGAGCTGCCCAGAGTCCTTAAGAAGGTGGGCGGCATCATAAATGAATGAATGAATGAATGAATGAATGGGAATAGGAAGGAAGGAAGGAAGGATGGATGGATAGATAGATAGATAAACAGACAGACAGACAGATAGATAGATAGATTCGGGTGGGGAGGCAGCCACAGTAGCCCGGAATACTTTGGGAGTTGAACATCATATAAATTTAATTAAATAAATACAATAAAATAAAATCTGCATCTCCCTGCAAATCCAACCCACAAAAAGCCTTGATTCTGCCTCCGCCAAAGCAGCTTCAGACGCAACAGACCTGACTTCCACCTCGGGTTTGTTGTGCCTCTCCACCACCTGGGAGGAGAAGTTCTCCAGGCACAAGGCCGCCTGCAGGGTGGCACGCACTGCATTGAGGTAAGGGCGCAAAGTGGCTGTCTGTAAGGAGAGAATGGGGATGCAGGGGGAAAAAAGAGGAAAAAAATCAGGGATCACGAAATACAGCCTTGCAAATCCCCCTCCCTCCCCCACCCTTCGGGTCCAACAGAGATCATCTTGCCCTCCAAGAAAGAGCCTGGATGGTGCAGTGGTTAGAGTGCAGTAGGGCAAGCTACTTTTGCTGACCACTGGCTGCCAGCAGTTTGGCAGATCGAACCTCACCAGGCTCAAGGTTGACTCAGCCTTCCATCCTTCCGAGCCAGATTGTGGGGGGCGATATGCTTATTTATATGGTTTACTTATATGGTTTACTTATGTAAACCGTTTAGAGAAGGTTTAAAGCACTGTGAAGCGGTATATAAGTCTAATTGCTATTGCTAAGTCTCAATGGTAACCTCAACCCTTTTTTGCAAAACTGAAGAGGCCGCCTCGCCAATGGACTGTTCTCAACCCGATCCAACCCGTGTTGGTTTTTTTTAACCCTCCCTCTCGCCCGCCTCGCCTCGGGTCCCTCCAAGGCCCGCCGCCCACTCACCATGGCAGCAAAGAGAGACTACTCAGCAGCCGTTGTGCACCCCCACCCGTGAACCTGGTCCAGAAAACGGAAGCGGAAGCGGAAATGGCCTCCACCAAACAAGACCCCCATAGACACACTTCCGCACTGGCCTGGCCCGTTCCAACAAACACGTTCCGCCGGGGGAGCGCGCGGGAGCTTAATCCTATTTTTTTAAAAAAGGTGTTCACGACACACACCAGGCGGCGAATTAAAACGTTTATAATCGACCACAGAGAAGGGAGACCAAAACGTAAGAAACGGAGGCAAATTCATTTTCCTCCTTTCACACCTCTCCCCCCCGTTTTTCCGGTGAGTATGGTATGACCCATCCTCCCTGCGCCTCCATATTTGGCCATGAGAAAAAAGACGGCATGGGTGGGGTCAAAAGGACGTACCAGTTTAAAAAAAAAAAAAAAGAACGAGGCGTTCTACGGCTCCGCGCCTTGGGTTTTTTTGCAGCCAATGAGTGCGAAGTAAGGAAAGGAGCACGCGGCCAATGAAAAGGCTCGACCGCTGAAGCGGAAGGGGCGGGAGTCTCCAGGCGGAGTGTTAGGTGTTTTTTGTTTTTTTTGTGGGAGAATTCGGCCGAGATACTTTTCCCTCATCACCCCACCCCCCTTTCTCGCCGCTATGGCGGTTGGGAGTCTCCCCCGCGGCCGGCTGCTGCATCTCCGGCCGATACGAGTCGCCCCTCTTGCCTTCCTGGCGCGCCCCGTATGGGTGTAAACCGGAAGGAGCCTTTGGAACCGGAAACGCCCCCCCAATAATTTCCCCCCGCCTTTCTCCAGCGCCCCCTCCTGGCTTCTTTCCCCCCCTCGTTCATCATTTGCTCCTCCACCGTCCATAGTTCCTATTAAGTGCTTCCTGATATCCTTTGCAAAAAGCAGCATCAGGCTCCAGATCCCTCCGTCCTCGTTACTTATAGGACCTCGTCCTCGCTGATCGTATAAGTAACCAGAGAATCCCCTCCACAATTCCTTGCCTGGTCTTGGCCTTCCTTCTTGCAGGAATTGTTCACTTCCATATAATCTCGCCTGCTGAAGCTACCCTGTCAAAAGCCTTCATTGGCCATAGCAGTCCCTTCTTTTTCTGGTGATCGTTTGTTTCTGTTTTAAAAAAATAACTTTTTGTTTTTCCACTCAATGGATTCTTCCCAATTCAACTGTGCCTGCAGTGATGCCTCCGTCTCAGCAAGATTCCTGCTTGTGAAGAGCTAACTCGTCTCCAGTATTTTTGTAGGGTAAGGAAATGGAGCTCCTCCCTTATGATACCAGGTTACAGCGCCTTGGTCTCTTCAGCCTTGAAAGACGGCGTTTAAGGGGTGACCTGATCGAAGTGTATAAAATCATGCATGGGGTAGAAAAGGTGGATAGAGAAGAATTCTTTTCTCTATCACACAACACTAGGACGAGGGGGCCCTCCCTGAAGCTCATAGGTAAGAAAGTGAAGACAAATACAGGGAAATATTTCTTCACCCAGATGGTCCTTGGTTTATGGAAATCACTTCCAGAAGAGGTCGTGACAGCTGTCAGCCTTGATAGCTTTAAGGCAGGATTAGACAGATTCATAAATGCCAAGTGTATCTGTGGTTATTGAAATGGATGTCCATCTGCCGCCTCTATGTTGGTTGAGGCAGGCAGGATTTCCTTGGGTGCCATTTTTGGGGGGTCAAGGGAAAGGGAGGGTTTTGCCTTCTCTTTCTGCTCAAGATCCCCATGGCCACCCTGTGACACAATGCTGGACTCGATGGGCTTTGGCCTGATTCAGCAGGTCTCTTCTTATGTTCTTATGTTTTGGGGGGTTAGGAATATCAAATGAAATAATTTCATTCCCTGGGTGAGGTTCCGCTGTTATGTAGCAAATGTATTTATTTATTTTGTTCCATTTGTATGCTGCCCAACTCCCTAAAGACTCCGGTGGCTCACAACAAGAAAGAACAAGACATACAGTATTTTAAAAAATCCAGACATCTAAAAAGTGAGACTGTTTAAAAACGATTTAAAACCTACAATAAGACCATACGTATCATTTATGCCCGGAGCTTGTTGATGTATCATCTGATCAACGGCCGCAGGCCTGCCTGAAAAGCCAGGTCTTTACAGCCAATAGGATTGGGGTAGCAAGGATCTCGGGAGGTAGCTGGTTCCAGAGAGCCGGGGCCACCACAGAGAAGGCCCTCCCCCGTGGCTCCACCAGCCGACACTGTTTAGCTGATGGGACCCAGAGAAGACCAACTCTGTAGGCCCTTATTGGTCACTGGGAGCTATGTGGTAGAAGGCAGTCCCGAAGATAGCCTGGCCCTAAGCCATGTTAATGTCATTAAATTGTTGATGTCACTCTTTTCATGCTTGCATTTGTTATATTTTCTCCCCCCCCCCCCCCTTTTCTCAGGCTCGGCGACACCATGTCTGAATTGAAAGATTGTCCCCTTCAGTTCCATGATTTCAAGTCTGTGGACCATCTGAAAATGTGTCCACGCTATACGGCGGTACTGGCCCGTTCTGAAGATGATGGTATTGGCATTGAAGAGCTTGACACGTTACAGTTAGAGCTTGAAACATTGTTGTCATCTGCAAGCCGCCGACTTCGGGAGCTGGAGAATGAAACCAAGGTGAGATGGCAATTGAGCCCTCGTAGAAAGAAGGCCCTTTGGATGGAGTCTTCCGGTTGATCAGATATAATTGATCAAACCAGAATTGGATTCCTGCCCGTTCATACCGGTTCTATAGAACCAGTAGTGGGAATTTCTCCCCTCTTGCCCAATCGGCACCAATAACTGGCTGGACATGCCGAACCAGCTCTCTCAGTGGCACCATCTTGTTTTTATTCTTAATTTTATTCTTATTTATTTATTGGATTTGTATGCCGCCCCTCTCCGAAGCTGTGTGTTTGGCACTGCTTGCACACGTGGGGCATGCAATACAATCACACCCATGCAGCACATGTGGAACCTAACTGGCAGCTAGGTAAGTCATAACTCACCTGTGGATCAAACAGTCCTTACGTTTGTGAACGGCAAGTCATTTTCAGAAAGCAAGAATATAGAGAAGGCTGCTTTTTAGATGGCAGAGCCCATTTGGGTCCGTGCTTTAAGGTCACTCGAAGAAACTGTATAGAAAAGCTAGACTTCTGTAAAATCATAACTGTAAAATCACATCTGGCTCCGATGATCATGCCTGATAGTCTCAAAATGGGTGAACAGTGCGGTCAGGCGGTAGGGAAAGCGAGTGGAATGCTTGGCTGCATAGCTAGAAGTATAACAAGCAGGAAGAGGGAGATTGTGATCCCGCTGTATAGAGCGCTGGTGAGACCACATTTGGAATACTGTGTTCAGTTCTGGAGACCTCACCTACAAAAAGATAATGACAAAATTGAACGGGTCCAAAGACGGGCTACAAATATGGTGGAAGGTCTTAAGCATAAAACGTATCAGGAAAGACTTCATGAACTCAATCTGTATAGTCTGGAAGACAGAAGGGAAAGGGGGGACATGATCGAAACCTTTAAATATGTTAAAGAGTTAAATAAGGTTCAGGAGGGAAGTGTTTTTAATAGGAAAGTGACCACAAGAACAAGGGGGCACAATCTGAGGTTAGTTGGGGGAAATATCAGAAGCAACATGAGAAAATGTTATTTAGCTGAAAGAGTAGTAGAGGCTTGGAACAAACTTCCAGCAGACGTGGTTGGTAAATCCACAGTAGCTGAATTTAAACATGCCTGGGATGAACATATATCCACCCTAAGATAAAATACAGGAAATAGTATAAGGGCAGACTAGATGAACCATGAGGTCTTTTTCTGCTGTCAATCTTCTATGTTTCTAAATTTGGTAACATCACCAATCTAGCACTGATGATGTTGCCTACTTTGGTAGTGAAACATCTGCAAAAATAAACCAAGCTCAAAGAGCACTAAGGACCCTGCTTCCTACATGCATTAGCTTAACCACACATAACACAGAATTGTGGGTAATTTGAACTATTCTCTTCCATCAGAGTTCTTCTGATGTTAGCAAGCATTCCATAATGCAACTGTCCTGCTAAAGAACCCCTTTCCTGATTCTCCTTTCCAAGATAGTTATAGACTCCTTTCTATGTGACCCTTTAATCTACCTTTTTTTCTTTCTTCATTCTCATCAGATCTTGACAGACTGGCAAGACAAGAAAGGAGACAGGCGATTTCTGAAAATTGGCAAGGACCATGAGGTGGGTCCGTCTATCAAACATAGCAAGCTCAAGAAGCAGAAGCTAGATGTGAAAGGAAGCCACAGCACTCCAGGACGGCCTAAATCCAAGAACCTGCAGCCTAAAATTCAAGAGTATGAATTCTCAGATGATCCAATTGATGTGCCCCGTATCCCTAAAAATGATGCACCTAACAGGTAACTACCATCTTATCCATCATCACCATACGTATCTGCATTATGGAGCACAAAGAAGAAATAGCATCCGGTGAGGTCCCACAGAGTTGATCTCCTTAGGGTCCCGTCGACCAAACAATGCCGACCGGCGGGACCTGGGGAAGAGCCTTCTCTGTAGCAGCCCCGGCCCTCTGGAATAAGCTCCCCCCAGAGATTCGCACTGCTCCCACCCTACTTGCCTTCTGAAAGAGCCTAAAAACTCTTCTTTATCTCCAGGCCTGGGGTTACTAGATCTTCCCCTCTGACCAATGAATGTTTCTAGTATGATTGTTGAATGAATGGTAATGATAGCTTTTTAAATTAGAATTTTTTAAAGAATTGTTTTTAAATGTATTATTAATTGGATTGTTTACTATTGTTTTCTGATTTTTTTTTGTATTTGCTGTGAGCCGCCCTGAGTCCCCGGATAGGGGCGGCATACAAATCCAATTAAATCTTGATCTTAAATAACTATTGCAAATAGTTACAGCAGGAAAGAGCAACCTCTATTCTTTCAAAAGAGGTGGCAGAAAAAAAGGGGTCACTAAACATATTCCGCAGTTTGCCATTCCTTGTCTTAATAATATCTGGCAATTATTATTGGTTCTTGTTACATGGATTGTACTCTCAGAATAAGTGCTCTGGGGTTCCCCACATGTTGAACTTCAATTCCCATAGTCCGCATTCTCAACATGATTTGCACCCAAGGCTCTTGGCTAAGAAAGGCGGTGTACAGTGTTCCCTCGATTTTCGCATGGGATGCGTTCCGAGACTGCCCACAAAGTCAAATTTCTGCGAAGTAGAGATGCGGAAGTAAATGCACTATTTTTGGCTATGAACAGTATCACAAGCCTTCCCTTAACACTTTAAACCCCTAAATTGCAATTTCCCATTCCCTTAGCAACCATTTAGATTATTACTCACCATGTTTCTTTATTAAAGTTTATTTAAAAAAATATTTATTAAAGGCGGATGAAAGTTTGGTGATGACATATGATGTCATAGGGCGAGAAAAACTGGTATAGGGAAAAAAGAAAAGGGGGGACATGATCGAAACATTTAAATATGTCAAAGGGTTGAATAAGGTCCAGGAGGGAAGTGTTTTTAATAGGAAAGTGAACACAAGAACAAGGGGACACAATCTGAAGTTAGTTGGGAAAAAGATCAAAAGCAACATGAGAAAATATTATTTTACTGAAAGAGTAGTAGATCCTTGGAACAAACTTCCAGCAGACGTGGTAGATAAATCCACAGTAACTGAATTTAAACATGCCTGGGATAAACATATATCCATCCTAAGATAAAATACAGAAAATAGTATAAGGGCAGACTAGATGGACCATGAGATCTTTTTCTGCCGTCAGTCTTCTATGTTTCTATGTTTTTAAAACCCACAAAGTATTTTTTTAATTAATATTTTTTAAAAACCGTGGTATAGACTTTTCGCAAGGTTCAAAACCGCGAAAATCGAGGGAACGCTGTACTGCTTGTGCCAACTAGGAAAGGTTCTAGCTTCTTAGTAGTCCAGCTTTTAACGTGTTAGGTTAGACTGTCATGTTGCCCATTATAAGCAATCTTCCTGAATTATGGTTCTTACTGTTTTATGTTCATAGATTCTGGGCTTCAGTGGAGCCCTACTGTGCTGACCTCACCAACGAGGAGGTCCGTACCTTAGATGATCTTCTCAAGCCACCTGAAGATGAAGCTGAACACTACAAGGTAAAAAAAAAAAGCGGAAACAATTCATTCAGCCTGTCCTAAATTTGGATTGAGATAATTCTCCGTACATTCCTCATGTTAAAACTGTTTTGTGGTGGTCATTTTGATCTAAGGCAGGTGTCGGATTCTACATTGACTTTACTGGAGCACAGACCAAGTATACCGCCCCGAGTCTTTGGAGAATGGTGGGATAAAAATCTAATAAAAAAATAAAGACAGTGGTACCTCTACCTAAGAACTCCTCCTCTAGTTACGAACCTTTCTAGATAAGAACTGGGTGTTCAAGATTTTTTTTGCCTCTTCTCAAGAACCATTTTCTATTTACAAACCCAAGCCTACGAAACTAACCAGAAAAGGCAGGGAGAATCCTCCATGGGGCCTCTCTAGGAATCTCCTAGGAGGAAACAGGGCTGGAAAAGGCAGGGAGAAACATCCACGAGGGCTGTTTAGGAATCTCCTGGGAGGAAACAGGGCCTCTACTCTCCCTGTGGTTTCTGCAATTGCACACATTATTTGCTTTTATATTGATTCCTATTGGAAAAATTGTTTCTTACAAACTTTTCTACTTAAGAATCTGGTCATGGAACGAATTAAGTTCGTAAGTAGAGGTACCACTGTATAGTCACATGCTGCTAGACTATAACATTACAGCTCTAATCAGCATGACCAAGTAAGAGAAAATAAGTGCCGCAATTCAGCATTTGATAGTCTGGAGGACAGAAGGAAAAGGGGGGACATGATCGAAACATTTAAATATGTTAAAGGGTTAAATAAGGTTCAGTAGGGAAGTGTTTTTAATAGGAAAGTGAACACAAGAACAAGGGGACACAATCTGAAGTTAGTTGGGGGAAAGATCAAAAGCAACATGAGAAAATATTATTTCACTGAAAGAGTAGTAGATCCTTGGAACAAACTTCCAGCAGACGTGGTTGGTAAATCCACAGTAACTGAATTTAAACATGCCTGGGATAAACATATATCCATCCTAAGATAAAATACAAAAAATAGTATAAGGGCAGACTAGATGGACCATGAGGTCTTTTTCTGCCGTCAATCTTCTATGTTTCTATGTAAAAACAGGCATGTTGCACGCTGGCCAGCTCATCTTCAAGTTTTTGGTGCGTGTATATGCACATGTGTTTTGGTTTGGGCACTCGGTCCCAAAAAGCTTTGCCATCACTGCATTAGGGAATAAAGGATATTGTGCTATAATCATTCAAAATAGAAAAATTGGAAAGAGAATAAGAAACGATTGAGTTGAACGGACGCAGCCCACTTAGAATTAGAATCTGAAATATGGGGCAGCATTTGGCTACATGTATGCCTTGAGGCATAGTTCAATTGTTTGGAGATACAGTGTTCCCTCGATTTTCACGAGGGATGCGTTCCGAGACTACCCGCGAAAGTCGAATTTCTGCGAAGTAGAGATGCGGAAGTAAATACACTATTTTTGGCTATGAACAGTATCACAAGCCCTCCCTTAACACTTTAAACCCCTAAATTGCAATTTCCCATTTCCTTAGCAACCATTTAGATTATTACTCACCATGTTTCTTTATTAAAGTTTATTTTAAAAAATATTTATTAAAGGCGGACGAAAGTTTGGTGATGACATATGACGTCATCGGGCGGGAAAAACGTGGTATAGGGAAAAAACCGTGAAGTATTTTTTAATTAATATTTTTGAAAAACCGTGGTATAGACTTTTTGTGAAGTTCGAACCCGCGAAAATCGAGGGAAAAATATATTTAGCGATAGCAATAGCACTTAGATTTATATACCGCTTCACAGTGCTTTTACAGCCCTCTCTAAGCAGGTTATAGAGTTAGGATATCGCCCCCAACAATCCGGGTCCTCGTTTTACCCACCTCGGAAGGATGGAAGGCTGAGTCAACCTTGAGCCTGGTGAGATTTGAACTGGTGAACTACAGCCAGCAGTCAGCAGAAGCAGCTTGCAGTACTGCACTCTAACCACTGTGCCACCAAGGCTCATATTTGACCTTCTGGTGTGTGAGCTGGCTCCCATTGACGCCCTGTTGCCCTGTTCTTGTAGATCCCACCCTTAGGAAAGCATTACTCCCAGCGCTGGGCTCAGGAGGACCTGCTAGAAGAGCAGAAGGATGGGGCTCGAGCTGCAGCTACTGCTGATAAGAAGAAAGGCGTCTTGGGACCTCTGACCGAACTGGACACTAAAGGTATCCTGAACTATTCCGTCACATCTTTTCCAGAATAGAAGAGATTGAAGATGCTATTTTACTAGAAAGCTTTGGGGGTTTGGGTTTTTTTTTAAAAAGAAAATATAATCTTTATGGAAGATAGATAGGGGAGGGGATACATAAAGCAAAAGGACTATGCGAGTATTGGTACAAATGTACATGAATTTAGAGTATACAGTTATAAATCAAAATACACGGTTACATATATAAAAGGAAATAAAGCTAAAAAGATAGAAAGAGAAGGAAGGAAAAAGGGAAAGGAAAGAGAAGAGGAAAAATTAAAAATAGAGAAGAAGAAAGAAAGAAGAGATAAATTCATATCTATAAATTTATCAGATGTCGTAAATAATGTCAACTTATCTGTTGACCCAATTATCTACAGCTTTTAAGATCTTTACTATCAGTATAGATGAAAGTTTTGGGTTTCTAAACTTGAGTTAGAGTTTAAATTTTGTCATTTTGAATTTATTCATCCTTTTATCAATGATTCATAATGTTATTTTATAAGTTCGTAGGATAATAGTTTTGGTGATGGGTAGGAGGATCATGATGGAGTTGTATGTTGTCTTTCCTCCAGCCAAATGTACCATTTATTCCACACTTTGTAGAACTCTGGTTCCTCTTTATCCTATAGTTCAGTGGTCATTTTGAACTTTGAGCTTTGTTCGTTTACTTGCAGAATCCATGCTTTGCAAATAGTCCTCACTTAATAACAGTCATTAGGAGTGGAATTTCCATTGTTATGTGATGAAATCATAAATTATGTCAGATGTCTATGCCACTTAGCAGTGGCAGTTCCTGGTTATTCTCATTAAGCCAATCAGTGTGGTCATTAATGATTTGACATAGCCGTGACCTCCCGATTTCCTACTGCCTTCCCCACTGACTTTGATTGTGGAAAGCTGGCAGGGAAGTTCATGTATACGATTATGTAAACTTGCAGAATGCTGCAACATTTGGAAATCTAGGTCAGGTGCTAAGTGCATAGATTATGATCTATGCATCTAGCACCTAGTACTACAACTTCTGGAACTTTGGGGACTGATCATAAGAACCACCCATTTGGAGCCATTGTAAGTTCAAACATTTGCTGAACAATTAGTACTGTAGTTTTTGGACTATAAGATGCATTTGAAAGATGTTAAAAGAAAAAAAAAAGGTTTTGTTCTCTTCAGCCCCCAGAGGGACTTTGCAAGCTTCCTCAACCCTCAGTGCACCCAGTTTTTGCAAAAATGGGCCCGTTTTTCACAAAACTGGGTATTTTTTCCTTCCTCTAGCCTCCAGAAGCATTCTCTAGGCCTCCCAAACCTCTCCGCGCACTCTATTTTTTGCAAAAACAGACCTGTTTTGCAAAAAATGGGGCATGAAGAGGGCTTGGAGGTCTGCAGAGTGCTCCTAGGGGCTGAGGGAAGGCAAAATTGCCCCCATTGCCCCCATTTTTGCAAAAATGGGAGTGCTTTTGCCTTCATGCAGCCTCCAGGAGCATTCTGCAGGCCTCCCAAACCCTCTGCACAGCCCATTTTTGCAAAAATGAGATGTGGGGGCAAGGCTTTGGGAGGCCAAAAATGGCTGTATTTGGTTTATAAGATGCACCAACATTTCCACCCTCGGGGGTGCGGGGGTCTTATGCTCCAAAAAATAGGGTAATTAACCAAATATTACTTCTGTAGGAAAAGTGGGAAAATTGATAGCCCTATTGCCTACTTCAGCTCCTTGCTTCTGAGAGCTACCATTTAACAAAAAAAGGGAGAAACCAGAGATTTTATTTATCTCTGCTTTATGTGTTTAGTAGCTGCAGACCACTGTTTCTCACCCTTGCTGACTTTTCAATTTCCAACTCCCGCAATTCCTCGGTCAGCAATGTTGAAATAAAAACTGATTCAGATTAGCAGTTTATAGGCTGGAAGTGGGTGTTTTCAGTTCCTTAAAGGTTAGCATAATATGCCACGTAAAGTCAGTCCCTTCCGATGTGTTGAAGGTTTAATTCCCTTTGGTTTTAATAGTATGGCGAGAATCCTGGAGTTGCTCACTGTAAAAGTGCCACATTATTGCAAGTGATGTTGACCCCGACCTTCCTAGTTCTGAGTTGTTCCTTCGTTTTCTCCTCTCCAGATGTGGATGCTTTGTTGAAGAAATCGGAGTCCCAGCATGAACAGCCAGAGGATGGGTGTCCCTTTGGACCTCTGACCCAGCGCCTCCTGCAGGCACTTGTAGAAGTAAGGAATATTTTTTTTAAAAAAAATTAAAAAAATATTTTTTATTTAAAAAGACAAAAAGGACATATATAACAAGAAAAAGAGAAGAAAATGGACAAAAAACCTGAAAAACAAACAGACAAAACAGACAAACAAACAATAACGAAGGAAGAATGCGATTTTCATAGTGTAGTATAAGTGGTAAAACATCATAAAACAAATACCGGTAGTAATACAATTTGAAATTATATTTTCAATACAGTTTGTTCGTAGTAACTTATCGATAAATACAATATATAGATAGATAGATATATAAATTAGTATAATTAAATTTTCGCTCATATTCTCTGTGTGTAGGTCATCTATAGTCAAGCTAATCTTCATAAATTTATGATGCTACCATAGAAATAAAGGAATAATTAAAAACAACAGCAACAGAATATCAGGCTCCAGTAAGCTCAGATTTTCTAGGGGAGGATCTATTGAAAAGATTTACCTTGGTCTCTGCTTCTTTTATTATTATTATTATTATTATTATTATTATTATTATTATTAATTAGATTTGTATGCCGCCCCTCTCCGTAGACTCGGGGCGGCTCAGAACAGTGATAAAAACAATACATGGTAACAAATCTAAATCTTTCCTCTCCAGTCAATCAGAATAGAGCTGGAAGGGACCTAGGACAGCTCCTTGTTCAGGCAGGAGACTCTATACTCATGATGATGAACCTATGGCGCAGGTGGCATGCAGAGCCATATCGGCTGGCACACGAGTCATTGCCCTAGTTGTGCTCCAATGTGCATGTGTGTGTTGGCCAGCTGGTTTTTGGCTCGCACAGAGGGCGTTTTTGGCTTCCAGAGAGCCTCCAGAGGGATGGGGGAGGGCATTTTCACCTTCCCCTGGCTCTACAGAAGCCTTTGGAGCCTGGAGAGGGTGAAACACGAACCTACTAGGTCCACCAGAAGTTGGGAAACAGGCCATTTCCAGCCTCCAGGGGCCTCCACGGAGCAGGGGAAGCTGTTTTTGCCCTCCCCAGGCATTGAATTATGGGTGTGGACACTCACACATGCACAATAGCATGCACGCACGCTCTTTCGGCACCCGAGGAAAAAAAGGTTCGCCATCACTGCCCTACACCCATGATGGTGAACATGCGCATGCTAGCCAGCAGATTCTCGGCCTTGAGGAAGTCTGTTTCGCCCTCCGGAGGCTTTAGGGAAGCCCCAGAGTGCAAAAAAAACGCCCAACGGGCAAACTGGAAGTTCAGAAAAACAGACTTCCGATTTGCCAGTTGTGCGTTTTTTTTGCACTCCGGAGGCTTCGGGGAAGCTTCTCTGAAGGCTCCGGAGTGTGAAACAGAACATAATGGGCAAACCGGAAGTCTGTTTTTCCAAATTTCCAGTTTGCCCCGCTGGGCGGTTTTTTTGCACTCTGGGGCTTCCCTGAAGGATCCAGAGTGCAAAAAACAGCATAACAGGCAAACCAGAAGTCCGTTTTTCCAGACTTCCGGTTTGCCTGTTGTATGGTTTTTCTCACTCTGGGGCTTCGGGGCAGCTTCTCTGAAGCCTCCAGAAGGCAAAACGGCCTCCCCAAGGCCAAAAAGCAGCTGGTACGTGAACATGCCCACTGGAACTGACATAGGACTCTGTGATATGGCTCTGCATGCAACCTGTAGGTTCCCCATCACAATTCTATATTATTCCAGATAAGTGGCTGTCCAGTCTCTTCTTAAAGGCCACCAACGATGAAGCACCCACAATTTCTATTCCACTGGTTAATTGTTCTCGCTGTTACAGAAGTTTCTCTTTAATTCCAGGTTGCTCCTCTCCTGGATTAGTTTCCATCCATTTTTCCTTGTCCGGTGCTTTTGAAAAGAATTTGACCCCCCTCCTCCTTGTGGAAGCCTGTCAAATTCTGGACTACTGCTACCCTGTTTCCCCCAAAATAAGACATCCCCTGATAATAAGCCCAATTGGGCCTTTGAGTGCATGACAATAATGCCAAGTGCTAATTTCAGGGCTCAAAAAAATATAAGACAGGGTCTTATGTTTGGGGAAACATGATGTCATGTCCCCTTCTAGTCCTTCTTTTCTCTAGACTGGCCCATACTGAAATCCTGCAGTCTTCATATGTTTTAGACCAGGAATCTCCAACTTTGGCCACTTTATGACTTGTGGACTTCAGTTCCCAGAATATTCCTCAGCCAGCATGGAATTCTGGGAGTTGAAGTCCACATGTCATAAAGTGGCCAAGGTTGGAGATCCCTTTTTTTAGACTGCAGGCTTTTAATCATTGTAATTGATCGTCTTTGCGGTTTTTCCAAAGTTTCAACATCTTTTTTAAAAAAATCCAAAACTGGATGCTGTATATCAGGTGTGGCCTTAACTAAGGCTTTATAAAGTGGTACTAATCATGCAGTTTTGATCCTATGCCTCTGTTTATACAGCCAAGGATTGTATAATCTTCTCAGTCCACCTTTCTCTCTAGGAAAACATCATCTCCCCTATTGAAGATTCGCCTATTCCTGAGATAGCAGGCAAAGACTCTGCAATTGATGGGGCGAGCACTTCCCCTCGCAGCCAGAACAAGCCCTTCAGGTGAGCATAGCAATTATTTCCTCTTTTTTTAAAAAAAAAAGATAATTTCATTCCTTAAAATATTTGTCCTATTCCTCTTCATATTTAGATGTTTATGAAGCATTGTGGAACATCAGTGTAATCCTAAACAGATCTATTTAAAGTAATTCCTACTAAATTTCATGGAGCCTTTTTGCTTGGAATACTGAGAACACCAACCTTGTCTGCCTCTTTTTTAATGTGTGTTTTTGTCTGTTGTAGAAACATAGAAGACTGACGGCAGAAAAAGACCTCATGGTCCATCTAGTCTGCCCTTATACTATTTCCTGTACTTTATCTTACACTGGATATATATGGGGGACATGATCGAAACATTTAAATATGTTAAAGGGTTAAATAAGGTTCAGGAGGGAAGTGTTTTTAATAGGAAAGTGAACACAAGGACAAGGGGACACAATCTGAAGTTAGTTGGGGGAAAGATCAAAAGCAACGTGAGAAAATATTATTTCACTGAAAGAGTAGTAGATCCTTGGAACAAACTTCCAGCAGACGTGGTAGATAAATCCACAGTAACTGAATTTAAACATGCCTGGGATAAACATATATCCATCCTAAGATAAAATACAGGAAATAGTATAAGGGCAGACTAGATGGACCATGAGGTCTTTTTCTGCCGTCAGTCTTCTATGTTTCTATGTTTCTATATGTTTATCCCAGGCATGTTTAAATTCAGTTACTGAATTTGTAATTGTTTTGGTTGTTGCCTTGGTGGAATTTGTAATGTTTTGTTATATTTTTAAGATGATTTACTTCATGTTTCTCGTTCAGTTGTTCTGAGTCATGTTTTAAAGGGTGGTTGTCTAAATCAACTGAATAAATAATCTCTATAGCTTTGGAGAAATCTAGGCTAAGCAACTGAAGAAAAGTACCAGGCAAAGAGAATAAACAGTGAAAATAGACACCAGGTTTAATGAACTAAATTTGCTTAGGGTGCCTTTAGAACTTGTTAAAGTTAAAGCAAATAAAATACCCCCCAAAGCTAAACAAGATAGTTGCCATGCTGAAAATCTGTGAAGAAAAAACACATAGGGAGGAATATTTGTCCAGCCAAATGCTAAATTCCACAGAAGAGCAAACAAAACAAGGAGTTATACTGAAACAAGCAGTGCAAAGAAATTGAGGATGACCGCAAAACCAGAAGGACAAGAGATTATTTAAGGAAAATATAAAGATGAAGTCAAGCCCAGTAAATAGACAGATACCGGTAAGTCAAATAAAAGACAAAGCAAAGATCAACTGGAGAAAGAAGCTATGGAAAAGGCATGAAATTGTTCTTCTCCCCATTTGATGATGCGTGGAAAGTTACAAACACTGAATTAAAGCCAGAATTCTGAAAAGTGAAGTTTAAAAAAATTCCAGAAAAGATTGCAGCTTCATTACTTGATGATACACTAATCTAACATAGAAACATAGAAGACTGACGGCAGAAAAAGACCTCATGGTCCCTCTAGTCTGCCCTTATACTATTTCCTGTGTTTTATCTTAGGATGGATATATGTTTATCCCAGGCATGTTTAAATTCAGTGACTGTGGATTTACCAACCACGTCTGCTGGAAGTTTGTTCCAAGCATCTACTACTCTTTCAGTAAAATAATATTTTCTCACGTTGCTTTTGATCTTTCCCCCAACTAACTTCAGATTGTGTCCCCTTGTTCTTGTGTTCACTTTCCTATTAAAAACACTTCCCTCGTGGACCTTATTTAACCCTTTAACATATTTAAATGTTTCGGATCATGTCCCCGCTTTTCCTTCTGTCCTCCAGACTATACAGATTGAGTTCGTGAAGTCTTTCCTGATACGTTTTATGCTTAAGACCTTTCACCATTCTTGTAGTCTTTGGATCTGTTCAATTTTGTCAATATCTTTTTGTAGGTGAGGTCTCCAGAACTGAACACAGTATTCCAAATGTGGTCTCACCAGCGCTCTATATAAGGGGATCACAATCTCCCTCTTCCTGCTTGTTATACCTCTAGCTATGCAGCCAAGCATCCTACTTGCTTTTCCTACTGCCCGACCACACTGCTCACCCATTTTGAGGCTGTCAGAAATCACTACCCCTAAAATCACTAACCATTTAAAATCTTGCCAGTTGGTGCAATTAAAAGAAATACTTACTCTGTGTATGCAGCTGTGGCAAACACAGCAGTAGCCAAGGGACTGGAAAACATCAGTTTATATTCCATTACCAAAAAAGGACAGTCTTCAAGAATGCTTAAAACTATTAAACAATTGCACTTCTCTCAAACTCCACTAAAATAATAATCAAGATTTTACGATCTAGACAATCCCTGGAATGAGAACTGTCAGATGTACAGGCTGGATTCAGGAAAAATCACAATTTTCAAAATCAAAATGTCTGCATTTGTTTTATTGATTATATAAAGGATTTTGACTGTAAGCCACAAAAAATTGTGATAGTGATAAAACCAGGCCACCTCCTCTGTCCAGGACAGAATTTGTCTGAGGAGCAGATGTCAATGGAAACAGACTGTGCAAATGGCTCAGAATTTGTTAAGCGAAGCATTTGTTCAGTGAATTTGCCTCATTTGAAGGTTGTTAAGTGAATCTCCCATTGACTATGCTCATCAGAAAGGGGTCACATGGCCCCGGGACAATGCGATCGTCAAAAAATATGGATTGGTAGCCAAACGTCCCAAATCTTAATCACTTGGCTACGGGGGTCCTGCCACAGTTGTGTGAAAACTTTAACTTTCGTAAACTCCTTAAAACCCACTTCTGTCATCAAGCGTGGGGGAACTGAATCATCTCCCCCTGCCAGTATTCCAAATGTGAGACCACATTTGGAATACTGTGTTCAGTTCTGGAGATCTCACCTACAAAAAGATATTGACAAAATTGAACGGGTCCAAAGACGGGCTACAAGAATGGTGGAAGGTCTTAAGCATAAATCTTCGGCTCCTCGCTGCTGCCGCGCTACCGAGCAGATCAGCTGTTGGGCGGCCGAAGGAACCTTCCCTTGGTCTTCCCGCTGCCCAGGCAAAGGGGAAACCCCAAGATCGCTTGCCGCTTACCGCTTGCCGTTCACCCGCCCCGCCCGGCTTCCGCTTGCCGCTTGCCATTCACCCGGCCGCTCCGCTTGCCCGTTCACCCGCCCGCCCGCCGTTTGCTGCTCGCCCATTCACCTGCCCGCTCGCCGTTTGCTGCTCGCCCATTCACCCGCCCGCCCGCCGTTTGCTGCTCGCCCATTCACCCGCCCGCTCGCCGTTTGCTGCTCGCCCATTCACCCGCCCGCCCGCCGTTTGCTGCTCGCCCATTCACCCACCCGCCCGCCGTTTGCTGCTCGCCCATTCACCCGCCCGCTCGCCGTTTGCTGCTCGCCCATTCACCCGCCCGCCGTTTGCTGCTCGCCCATTCGCCCGCCCGCCGTTTGCTGCTCGCCCATTCACCCGCCCGCCCGCCGTTTGCTGCTCGCCCATTCACCCGCCCGCCCGCCGTTTGCTGCTCGCCCATTCACCCGCCCGCTCGCCGTTTGCTGCTCGCCCATTCACCCGCCCGCCCGCCGTTTCCTGCTCGCCCATTCACCCGCCCGCCCGCCGTTTCCTGCTCGCCCATTCACCCGCCCGTCCGCCGTTTGCTGCTCTCCCATTCACCCGCCCGCCGTTTGCTGCTCGCCCATTCACCCGCCCGCTCGCTGTTTGCTGCTCGCCCATTCACCCGCCCGCCCGCCGTTTGCTGCTCGCCCATTCACCCGCCCGCCCGCCGTTTGCTGCTCGCCCATTCACCCGCCCGCCCGCCGTTTGCTGCTCGCCCATTCACCCGCCCGCCGTTTGCTGCTCGCCCATTCACCCGCCCGTCCGCCGTTTGCTGCTCGCCCATTCACCCGCCCGTCCGCCGTTTGCTGCTCGCCCATTCACCCGCCCACCCGCCGTTTGCTGCTCGCCCATTCACCCGCCCGCCGTTTGCTGCTCGCCCATTCACCCGCCCGCCCGTTTGCTGCTCGCCCATTCACCCGCCCACCCGCCGTTTGCTGCTCGCCCATTCACCCGCCCGCCGTTTGCTGCTTTGAGTTTTGGCTGCGGGGGGAGGGAGTTAGGAAAGTCCTACTTCTCCCCCTGCAGCCAAAACTCAAAGCCTGTATCCTGCCGCCCGGTTTACCCAGGACACGAGCGGCGAAGTGACTTGGAGGAATGGAAAGTCCAAACCGCCCGGTTTCAGTGGGGTTTCCCCGTTGCCCAGGGATCTGGGCTCTCGCGCTTTGCGTTGGACGAGGCGGCGGCTGGCGCCGTTCATTGACTCTTCTTCTCCCTTCCTGGCGACCTCGGCCGGTCCTTTTCGGGGCTGCGTTGCTGCATCCTCCGATGCCGCCCACCGAGGAGATTCCTTCGCCCGAACGGAGGTGGCTGTGGTGGGTTCAAGGGACCAAGAGCCGGTCCTTTTCGGGGCTGCGTTGCAGCCTCTGAGGCCACTTCCGCCCACCGAGGAGATTCCTTCATCCGGAGGCGGAAGTGGCCTCACTCCGGCTCCAAGCGCGGGGCCTGGGCGGCGGGCAAGCATTGGGAGGGCCTCGCCGTCCCCTGGCTGGAGAAGAGCTCCCCTCCCCACGATCTGGGACGGCATGGCCGTCATCAAGTTAGTGCGCGGCGGTCCTGATGGCGGGCAGGTGAACGGGCGAGCAGCAAACAGCGGGTGGGCGGGTGAATGGGCGAGCAGCAAACGGCGGGCGGACGGGTGAATGGGCGAGCAGCAAACGGCGGGTGGGCGGGTGAATGGGCGAGCAGCAAACGGCGAGCGGGGGGAGGGAGTTAGGAAAGTCCTACTTCTCCCCCCGCAGCCAAAAACTCAAAGCCTTTCTCCTGCCGCCCGGTTTAACCAGGACACGAGCGGCGAAATGACACCCCCCACCCCAGCACTTTGAATCCCGTCGCAAGGTAAGCTTTGGGGCGGGGCGGGCGGGGCCCTTTTGTGCCAGTCGGGGAGGCGGCGGCGGCTGCAGCACAGGCGGGCGGGGGAGGCCGGCCCGCCGGAGGGGCGATGCGGGCGGCGGAGACAGGCGAAGGGAGCCGGGCGGGGGAGGGCGGGGGCTACTCGGTTCTTCCTCAGCCGGGGGTAGCCGGAGCGCCGGCCAGGCGGGGGCGGGCGAGGCGAGGGCTGCGGGGCGTGCCGGGCTCCAAGTTGCCGCGCTGCCTTTGTAAACCTGCCCGAGGGAGGCGAGGGAGCCCCTTTGTTGGCCGGCGGCCTGGCCGGCCCTTGGCGCGCGGTGCCCGCGGGGACTGCTGCGGCGGGGCCTGCCCACTGCCTTCGCCCAGACCAGAGGCGTCGCTCGGCTCGGCTTGCAGATCCGCGGAGGCATCGCCGAGGGCGGGCTGAGCGGCGCTGTGTTGGGAGCCCGTGCCGTGGGAGCGGGCGGCTTGGCCTTGCGGCGGTGGCTTTACGGGTCCTCGCTGGCGGCCTTTTCCCTCCTCCCGCCGGGCGGAGGAGGCTGCGGGGCTTTCTAAAGGGAGGAAGAACTTGCTATCGAGCCTGCTAATGAAATCCAACCGGCGGAGGGTCTGAAATTCCACCCGAGGGGAAATGGGGGAAAAAAGCCCAGCCGGGAGCGCGGCGCCAGGCATTGTTCTCCGGACCCCTCCCGCAGCCTGGAGAGGGAAAGGGCCGCTGCGGGTTGGATTTCATTAGCAGGCTCGATAGCAAGTTCGATAGCGGCGGGCGAACGAGGCGAGCGGCGGGCGAACGAGGGGAGTGGGGGGCGAACGAGGGGAGCGGCGGGCGAATGAGGCGAGCGGCGGGCAAACGGGGCGAGCGGCTGGCGAACGGGGCGAGCGGCGGGCGAACGGGACGAGCGGCAAACGGCGGGCGGGCATCAGCGAGGATCCGAGGCGGCGGGGAAGACCCAGGGAAGGTTCCTTCGGCCGCCTAGCAGCTGATCTGCTCGGCAGCGCAGCACCAGCGAGGAGCCGAAGATCTTCGGCTCCTCGCTGCTGCTGCGCTGCCGAGCAGATCAGCTGCTAGGCGGCCGCTCGAGAGCAAGAGGGGGAGAGAAAGAGAGAGAAGGAAAGAAAGAGATAAGAGAGGGAGGAAGAGAGTGTGAGAGAGGAAGAAGCAACATAGAGAAAGAGAGAGAGAAAGAAAGATGAGAAAGGAAGGAAGAGAGTGACCTGATCGGGTGGGGAAAATCGCGATATAGTGTTCGCGAAGATCGAGATGGTAACAATTGCTAAAAAATCGCAATATAGCGTTTCGCGAAGATCGAGATCGCGAAACTCGAGGGATCACTGTATATCCATCCTAAGATAAAATACAGGAAATAGTATAAGGACAGACTAGATGGACCATGAGGTCTTTTTCTGCCGTCAGTCTTCTATGTTTCTGTGTAGTTTTTTGTGTATGATATGACTGTATGTATGTTTTCATATATTGTGGGTTCTTGTTTTTTTGACTTTTTAAATGTATTATTGTTATTTTAGATTCTAACTATTAGATTTGTCATTATATATTGTTTTTATCATTGCTGTAAACCGCCCCAAGTCTACGGAGAGGGGCGGCATACAAATCTAAATAATAATAATAATAATAATAATAATAATAATAATAATAATAATAATAATAATAATGGTCATAGGTCACTTTTTTCCAGTGTTTATTTATTTTGTTTTATTTATTTCTTTGGATTTGTGTGCCGCCCTTCTCCAGCGGACTCAGGGCGGCTTACAAGATAGAATCAATACAAAATGCAAAATTCATAAAACCCAAACATAAAACCTAAGTCTAAAAACCCCATGGAATTAAAACAATTCAACCAGATTCATCCAACCACAGTCATCCTATCAGCTGGAGCAGAATCTCAACACTCAATGGCCCCAAGCCTGCTGGCAAAGGTGTGTTTTTAAAACCTTTTGAAAGGCCAGCAGAGTGAGGGCAGTGCGAATCTCTGGGGGGAGTTGATTCCAAAGGACCGGAACTGCCACAGAGAAGGCCCTTCCCCATATGTCCCGTCAGTCAACATTGCTTAGCTGACGGGACCTGGAGAAGGCCGACTCTGTGTGATCTGACTGTCTTCTGCGATAAGTGAGGCAGGAGATGGTCCCCTAGGTGAATCTGGTCTTAAGCCATGTAGGGCTAATGTAGGGCTTAGGACCATGTAGGTTATAAGCCATGTTATTAAGTGAATCACCGCAGTGGTTGAGTTACAGCACAGTTGTTAAATGAATCTGGCTTCCCCCATTGATGGTCAAAAGGAGATCACTTGGACTTTTTCAACTGTCACACGTCTGAATTTTGGGCGTGTGACCGCGGAAGAGATGGCAGCAGTCGTAAGTCACCTGTTTCAGCGCCGTTGTATGTTTGAACCACTGTAAGTCAAGGGCTACCTGTAATGCTGCTTCTGTTCCCCCGCCCCCTTTCAGTGTACCCCACACAAAATCTCTTGAAGGCCGCATCAAGGAAGAACTGATTGCTCAAGGCCTGCTGGAGTCAGAGGACCGGCCGGCAGAGGACTCGGAGGACGAAGTGTTAGCCGAGCTGCGGAAGAGACAGGCTGAGCTCAAGGCGCTAAGCACCCACAACCGGACCAAGAAAGCTGAACTGCTCAAGTGAGTGAGAGAGAGAGACCGACTAGCACAGCGTTTCTCAACCTTGGCTGTTTGAAGATGTGTGGAATTCTGGGAGTTGAAGTCCACACATCATCAAACGGCCAAGATTGAGAAACACTGGACTAGTGGCAGGCCTGATCATCTACCTTTTTTTATATAAAAGGTTTTTTTAGGTTTTCTCCACAATTTCCCTATATGCATCTATGCAGATTGATTGATTGATTGATTGATTGGATTTGTATGTCACCCCTCTCCGTAGACTCGGGGCAGCTAACAACAGTAATAAAAAACAGCATATAAATCCAATACTAAAACAACTAAAAACCGTTAATTGTAAAACCAAACATCCATACATACATACAAACAAACATACCATGCATAAATTGTAAATGCCTAGGGGAAAAGAATATCTCAGTTCCCCCATGCTTGATGGCAGAGGTGGGTTTTAAGGAGCTTACGAAAGGCGAGGAGTGTGGGGGCAATTCTAATCTCCGGGGGGAGTTGGTTCCAGAGGGCCGGGGCCGCCACAGAGAAGGCTCTTCCCCTGGGCCCCGAAAACAACATTGTTTAGTTGACGGGATCCGGAGAAGACCCACTCTGTGGGACCTAACCGGTCACTAGGATTCGTGCAGCAGTGGTTCTCAACCTGGGGGTCAGGACCCCTTTGGGGGGTCAAACGACCGTTTCACAGGGGTCGCCTAAGACCCTAGGAAAAGACAAATTCCCCATTGTGTCAGGAACTAAGGCTTCTATTCTGGCGCCTTGGAACATATGTTTACAATCCAACCAATCATGCGTTTGCAATGGGGGTGTCCCTCTGACCTTCCTGACAATCAGCTTAAAACTGATTGGCACTAGACTTATGGTTGGGGGTCACCACAACATGAGGAACTGTATTAAGGGGTCACGGCATTAGAAAGGTTGAGAACCACTGGGCTTAAAACGTATCAAAAACATACATAATTATACATTTTTATCCAATCTATCGTGAGTCAGTATCCTATTTTTGCACCTGCTTTATGCTGCTGTTCTATCAGTCTGTTTTTCCTCATTTCTTTACACTCCCCTCCCTCTATCTCCATTTCCTCCTTCTACCTTCTTTCTCTTTCTCTCCCCTTTCCTACTTCCCTCCTCTCCTTCTCTTCTCCCTTCCCTTTCTACTTCCCTGAGAGCTGCCTGGATGATGCTGTTGCTCATTGTTTTTCACTGGCATTTTGTTTTGTTTTGTTTTCTTGATTTTTGCCAATCCGTTGAGCCCAAAACTGCTGTTGCTAAGTGACAGCTATGAATTTTGCCTCATTTTACAACCTGCCTTCTTGAATCACCGCAGTTGTTTTAACTTAGTGACACAGTTGTTAAGCTAACCTAGCTTCCCCCTTGCCCATTTGTTTATTTATTTATTCCTTCTGAGTCTCAGGAGAAGGGCGGCATAGAAATCAAATACCTACATACATACAGTACATACATGCATCCATAAATAAATAAATTTATCCATATTTATATGCTGTCGAACTCCCAAAGGACTCTGGGCGGCTCACAATCTGAAATCCGATGACTTTTTAAATTTATTTTTAATTTTTTAATTTTTGTTATTTTATTTATTTTACTGTATTGTATTTTTTTATTTATTGGATTTATATGCTGCCCTTCTCCAGGGGACTCAGGGCGGCTTGCAGCATGAAAATACAAAATCGACAATATAAAATCCTACTCCAAAAGCTACATTTGAACATCCAAATAATTAAAACCTACCCAAAACATTTAAAACCATTCCACCAACATTCATTTCATCCAAATCATAGTTTTCAGCCAGAGGCCTGCTGGCAAAGGTGTGTTTTTAGAACCTTTCGAAAGGCCAGGAGGATGAGGGCGGTGTGAATCTCTGGGAGGGAGTTGGTTCCCAATGGCTGGGGCTACCACAAAGAAGGCCCTTCCCCTCGGTCCTACCAGCCGACATTGCTGGGCTGAAGGGACCTAGAGAAGGCTGACCCTTTGGGACTTGACCGGCCGCTCGGATACACGAGGCAGGAAACGGTCCTATAAGTAATCTGGTCCTAAGCCATGTAGGGCTTTATAGGTAATAGCCCACAGTTTAAATTGTGTTTGGAGACCAGTCGGTAGCCAATGCAGCTCACAGAGTGATGGTGATATGTGGGTCTGCCTTGGTAGGCCCATGACTGCTCGCGCGGCTGCGTTTTGCACTAGCTGCAGTTTCCAAATGTAGAAAGACTTTGCTTGCCCAAAAAAAAGGGGGATCACAGTGACGCCGGCACAATGGGGCGTAGAAATCCAATTAATTAAATAAATGCAGTTGTCTAATGAAATACAAGTCATTTGCCAAGCGCCCAAATTTTGATTGCAGGCGGGTGCTGCGATGGTGGCATGCATGGGAAAAACGTTCCTTAAGTCACTTTTCCCCCCAGCGTCCTTGTAACTCTGAACGATCGCTTAACTTAGAGAGCCGGGGTGGCGGAACAGGTAGAGTGCTGTACTGCAGGCCACTGAAGCTGACTGTAGATCTGAAGGTCAGCGGTTCAAATCTCATCACCCGCTCAAGGTTGACTCAGCCTTCCATCCTTCCGAGGTGGGTAAAATGAGGACCCAGATTATAGGGGCAATAGGCTGGCTCTGTTAAAAAGTGCTATTGCTATTGCTAACATGTTGTAAGCCGCCCTGAGTCTAAAGAGAAGGGCGGCATAAAAATTGAATAAATAAATTAAATGATAGATAGATAGATAGATAGATAGATAGATAGATAGATAGATAGATAGATAGATAGATAGATAGATAGATCCCAGGATGACTCACGAGAGCTGTGTTTGTTTGTTTCCCTGACAGGCTGGCCAAAGAGGAAATTCACAGGCAGGACCTGCGCCAGCGCGTGCGCGTAGCTGACAACGAAGTCATGGATGCCTTCCGCAAGATCATGGCCGCCCGGCAGAAGAAGCGCACCCCGACCAAGAAGGAGAAAGACCAAGCTTGGAAGAGCCTCAAGGAGCGCGAGAGCATCCTTAAGCTGCTCGATGGTTAATGCCCCAAGACTGCCCGGCCGAGCTTCTCCGTTGGGACCCTAGTAGAGGCCCCGGCTGAAGTGGAGTGGTCAGCCACGGGGGGTAGAGACTATGGCAGCCTCCCTCACTGGTTTCTCACCGCTCCTCTTGCAGAGCGGTCTTTCAGCCGAGACTCTGGACCGGTTGGCTTCCCAGCAGTGTGCCTTCTTCTCCTTTTTGGGCGTGGCTTTGAGCCCCCTGTGGCGGGCTGTGAAATTGCAGCATCCGGATTGCTTAAAGCGGCAGTCCCTCTTTTCGACATCCGTTAGGGGCAAAGTTAACGCTGCGGTATGAAGGCGAGGCGGAACAAAATCTTTTTCATGAGGTCTTGCGTACCAAATACCAGGTTTTGGGATCTGTCAGCAGCACAAACTGGAACCCGATGGTTCTTGAAGTTAGATTATTTTCTCTCCCCCCTCCTCCCCTTCCTATGTGCCACTCTTCCTTTATCCCTGTTAAGGAAAACAGCATCTTGAAAGCTATAGACGAAGGTCAGGTGCAGGAACATCCTTTCTTTAAAGGCCTGTCTTTTCTTGCTTTGTTTGGGAACAATTAATTGACGTATGTCTCATCAGCAACCAGGGCTGATCTAAGATGAAGCAGCCAGGGAAGTTCTGGTGCGTGGGTAGAATTTGCCATTCTCTGCCTGTCATGTTTGTAGAGGGGAGGCTTTGCCACCTCCTGCCTTTCACTGTTCAAACATAATTACAATCCAAACCCTGTCAAAAGATGAGATCTGCACTACTTGGCTGGAGATATATATATATATATTTGGCAAGGCAGCTATGAAGTCTTTTACTTCCCGTTTTGCTCATTGTCTTCCTGTGGGGGTGTCGAGGCTAGAGTATGTTCTCCCCTCTAGCCCCCTATAGAAAGCAGTTGTCCTCCATAGGAAACAGAGAAAAAAAAATACTAGTGGCTTCTGGAGCAAAGGGCTGAGCAATTCGAACCTTCAAACGGTCCGAGAAGGAGGAGAAAGGATTTTAATATTTCAGTGGAATGGACTGGGTGACCCAGTCTCACCCCAGACCAATTCCCCAAAACACACAATTCAATAACAAAGTTGCAGAGGGCTAGAAAGTATGATCGGGAAACAGGAGGTGGTGGGATGAGTAGGAGGAAGGAGAGATTTCCTTCCTCCCCACCACAGAATGTATATTTTAACCCAGCCTCACTCGGAAACTCCGGAGAAAGTGAGAAAATAAGCCGGGAAGAAACTTTTAACGAAAAAGTTTTTCATTTTTTTAAAAAAAAGAGATAATGGAGGAATAGCTCTTCCGTGGGTCATGAACCACAAGGCAAGGCAATGAACCACTTTGCAACACGTGGCTGTTTTCCCCCTGCAAAGCGGTACATGGCCTGAATCTATTTTTGGGGGTGCTTCCTTCCACCAGCCGCTTAGCAGGCAACCTGTGTGAAACTCTGGCGAATTGGTAGTGAAAGAACAGGAGGTTGGATGGAACAAGGCCATCTGCATCTCTTTCTCACTTAGATGCAGATAAATCACACACGCACACACCCAAAACTTGGCTTCATCAAAAAGCAATGTGCATTTTAATCTGCCTGCTTGCCTGTCCATCCATCTCTTTGATTCATTCCACCTTCTGGCCTCAGGCTCCACTATTCCGTGTAAATTCTCACTAAAATGGATCATACTAGGGAGTGGAAATGGGTGTATGGGGGAAATTAATGAATTTTGTGTTGATAACCAGCTTGGAGAAGAGGCCTGAGCACATGTTCGCCTTGGATTATACCTGTATGGACAGACTTCTTCCACCACTAACCGTCTTCAAAGATTGACTCCCAGTTTTCTTAGTCTGTCTTTTTAACCCTCTTCCCCAGTTTGGACTTCCTTTTGCTTCCCCTGTTTACCAGCAGGTTTCAATATTCAGTCCGTTGTGCGAAGACTTTTCAACCTCTGTTGCTTTGGGGGGTGGGGGGGAGAATAACCAATGTAAATGGCTTTTAGGGTAAGAGACAGAAAATAATACGTCCGTGATGAAAGGATGCTAAGGTACAAGAAGCTGGCATTTGGAGAAAAGGTCAGAACCATCCCCAAAGGATTAATAAATCCAAGAGCCAAACTGGTTGCTGTGTTGCGTCTGATTTCCTTACACAGACACAATTCTTTGGAGAGGGGCCGAGAGTCTGTGGGGCAGGAGTGGGGGCGTTGCACAGCGGTTGAATGTCCAGTTTCACGCAACATGTTGACTCGTTAAATATTCTGTGCAGAAATGTCCACTATACAGTGGTACCTCTACTTACGAACTTAATTCGTTCCGTGACCAGGTTCTTAAATAGAAAAGTTTGTAAGAAGAAGCAATTTTTCCCATAGGAATCAATGTAAAAGCAAATGATGCATATGACAGGGGAAACCACAGGGTGGGTGGAGACCCTGTTTCCTCCCAGGAGATTCCTAGAGAGGCCCCACGGAGGCTTCTCCCCGCCTTTTCCAGCCCTGTTTCCTCCCAGGAGATTTATTTATTTATTAGATTTGTATGCCACCCCTCTCCGTAGACTCGGGGCAGCTCACAACAGCAATAGAACAATTCATAACAAATCTAATAATTTAAAAACATTCCTAGAGAGGCCCCACGGAGGCTTCTCCCAACCTTTTCCGGCCCTGTTTCCTCCTAGGAGATTCCTTGAGATGCCCCACAGAGGCTTCTCCCCACCTTTTCCGGCCCTGTTTCCTCCCAGGAGATACCTAGAGATTTCCCACGGAGGCTTCTCCCCACCTTTTCCGGCCCTGTTTCCTCCCAGGAGATGCCCCACAGAGGCTTCTCCCCACTTTTTCCAGCCCTGTTTCCTCCCAGGAGATTCCTAGACAGGCCCCACAGAGGCTTTTCTCTGCCTTCTCCGGCCCTGTTTCCTCCCAGGAGATTCCTAGAGAGGCCCCACGGAGGCTTCTCTCTGCCTTTTCTGGTTACAGTTTCGGAGGCTTGGGTTTGTAAGTGGAAAATGGTTCTTGAGAAGAGGCAAAAAAAATCTTGAACACCCGGTTCTTATCTAGAAAAGTTTGTAAGTAGAGGTGTTCGTAGGTAGAGGTACCACAGTATTGAACTAAATGCTAATCAAACTGGTTGGGTTTACACAGTACTCGAACTTAAAGAGTTAAACGTGGAGTTAATATGTGGGGTGGATGTGTCTTTCTCAGCTGCCTGGTGATGGTATTCAATTTAATGAAACTAACGTGATTTTCACATAACGGGATGATTGACTGTTGAATGATGATGCACCATCAAGTCATTTTCGGCTCCTAGCAACCACATAGATTTTCTCCATGACAATCCATTCCTCACCTGTTCTTGCAACATCTCCCAACTATTCATTCATTGCCACTACAGCTGAATCCCATTCACCTTGCTGCTGCCCATCCCTTGTTCTCTTTTTCTTTCACCTTTCTCAGGATTAGAGCTTTTTCCAGAGCCTGAGTCTTTGCAGAATGTGTCTGAAGTAGGATAATTCGAACCTGGTCATTTGTGCCATGATGGAGAATTCTACACTTATTTGCTCAATGATCTATTTATTTATTTTCTTGGCTTTCACAACAGGCAACGTCTGTTACGTGCACAGCCCTCCCCCGACTCAAAAATATTTTATGAATAAATCAAACTTTTTATTGATAAAAGCTCACATAATAAAAAGCATGTTTTAAAAGATTCGGAGAAGGGAGGATTTTCTTTTTGGGAGTTAAATGTCAACAAGGTCTGGGAAAACGCCAAGCTCGGCCTAATTAGCATTCCAAAAACCTTCCCCTATGTGAGTGACATAGGGGAAGGTTTGGTAGGGAAGGTTTGCCTATTTGCCGATGACTCTAAAGTGTGCAATAGGGTTGATATTCCTGGAGGCGTCTGTAATATGGTAAATGATTTAGCTTTACTAGATAAATGGTCAAAGCAATGGAAACTGCAGTTTAATGTTTCCAAATGTAAAATAATGCACTTGGGGGAAAAGGAATCCTCAATCTGAGTATTGTATTGGCAGTTCTGTGTTAGCAAATACTTCAGAAAAGGATTTAGGGGTAGTGATTTCTGACAGTCTCAAAATGGGTGAACAGTGTGGTCAGGCGGTAGGGAAAGCAAGTAGGATGCTTGGCTGCATAGCTAGAGGTATAACAAGCAGGAAGAGGGAGATTATGATTCCGCTATATAGAAAATGCTGGTGAGACCACATTTGGAATACTGTGTTCAGTTCTGGAGACCTCACCTACAAAAAGATATTGACAAAATTGAACGGGTCCAAAGACGGGCTACAAGAATGGTGGAAGGTCTTAAGCATAAAACGTATCAGGAAAGACTTCATGAACTCAATCTGTACAGTCTGGAGGACAGAAGGAAAAGGGAGGACATGATCGAAACATTTAAATATATTAAAGGGTTAAATAAGGTCCAGGAGGGAAGTGTTTTTAATAGGAAAGTGAACACAAGAACAAGGGGACACAATCTGAAGTTAGTTGGGGGAAAGATCAAAAGCAACATGAGAAAATATTATTTTACTGAAAGAGTAGTACCGGTAGATCCTTGGAACAAACTTCCAGCAGACGTGGTAGATAAATCCACAGTAACTGAATTTAAACATGCCTGGGATAAACATATATCTATCCTAAGATAAAATACAGGAAATAGTATAAGGGCAGACTAGATGGACCATGAGGTCTTTTTGTGCCGTCAGACTTCTATGTTTCTATGTAATAGATAACAAAGTCCATTTATCACTTAAGCATATGATTTACGCTCAACAGATTCCTGGCAACAAGCATCCATCTGAGAATGAGTGTTATTGAGGCAGAAATCATGGTTTTAAAGCTTCATTCAAGCACACCCCCAGCTTCACATCTCTTCTGTTGAACAACGTTGAATCTCCGCACCCCATTTCCCACAATCCTTTGCTTTTATAGTGCCTGGAAGTGACATCACACCTCAAAGAGGCTAAGGCTGTGAGCCAATCCAAATGCCACCCAATCCCAACTTGGTTTCCTGTATTCTCTAAGATTGAAATGATTGTCACAGGAGATGAAGACATGATAAAGCAGAAATGTCACGCAAATTTCGCTGTTGTGCACAGAAGGGGTAATACTCCAGACACCACAATTGGACTCTTTCTTTTAATTTTAACAGGAATCATCATTCACTTATTTTATTTATTTACAATTTTTTGCCACATGCCTCAAATTATAGATAGCGGGTGTGATGCAAAAAGGATAAAAATAAAACAAGACTTTCCCAAAATAATTCAAAGAGGAAAAATTCTCAAGATATCCCGCATAATTAAAACTAGAGGATTAACATGGTTTTTTGGCAGCTTTACAAATTAAAAGGCAACAGGCAAAGAACTTGGAAATTGTATGGCGCAAACAAGATTCTATCCCAGACATGTAATATTTTTAAATCTCAATATCCTGTCTTACCATTTTTCAAACTATATCTAGGATTATCATTTAAAAAAATAACAATTCATTAGACTTCACTGGACAATTTTGTTCCACTTTTCAGAATATTTCTAGCTTGTACCTCCAGCTTGCATCGCTATTCTTCATTTTGTTCAGTGTCCTTTTTCAGTAGTCTAGTTCAGGGGTAGGCAAAGTTGGCTCTTCTATGGCTTGTGGACTTCAACTCCCAGAATTCCTGAGCCAATCATGCTGGCTCAGGAATTCTGGGAGTTGAAATCCATAGAAACATAGAAGACTGACGGCAGAAAAAGACCTCATGATCCATCTAGTCTGCCCTTACAGTATACTATTTCCTGTATTTTATCTTAGGATGTATATATGTTTATCCCAGGCATGTTTAAATTCAGTTATTGTGGATTTATCTACCACGTCTGCTGGAAGTTTGTTCCAAGGATCTACTACTCTTTCAGTAAAATAATATTTTCTCATGTGGCTTTTGATCTTTCCCCCAACTAACTTCAGATTGTGTCCCCTTGTTCTTGTGTTCACTTTCCTATTAAAAACACTTCCCTCCTGGACCTTGTTTAACCCTTTAACATATTTAAATGTTTCGATCATGCCCCCCTTTCCCTTCTGTCCCACAGACTATACAGATTGAGTTCATTAAGTCTTTCCTGATACGTTTTATGCTTAAGACCTTCCACCGTTCTTGTAGCCCGTCTTTGGACCCGTTCAATTTTGTCAATATCTTTTTGTAAGTGAGGTCTCCAGAACTGAACACAGTATTCCAAATGTGGTCTCACCAGCACTCTATATAGCGGGATCACAATCTCCCTCTTCCTGCTTGTTATACCTCTAGCTATGCAGCCAAGCATCCTACTTGCTTTCTCTACCGCCTGACTGCACTGCTCACCCATTTTGAGACTGTCAGAAATCACTACCCCTAGATCCTTTTCTTCTGAAGTTTTTGCTAACACAGAACTGCCAATACAATACATATATGTCACAGAAGAGCCAACTTTGCCTACCCCTGGGCTAGCCTAATAGCCTGCCAAACAATAGTTTACTAGAAACTTACTGTGAGTGTAGAATTGATAGGAAGAATTTCCAGACGTGTTGCCTTAAACTGGAGGAAACAAGATAAATAATTAAAAAAATAATAACCAGTCTAAATGGATTTTAATATTTGTGCTTTGCAGTCAGGCATTGAGTAGCTTTCAATGTTGGTTGTCATATCTCCAAAATATGATGACCTAAGAAATGCAAGGGAGATTATTGAATTTGGGCTGTTCTTAACAGAGACATCTTAACTCTCTTGGTCCGCAGTTATTGTTTTGGGACTACAATTCCTAGTAAGTGTTTTTCAACCAATGCTGGTAAAAGACAAGGATAGACCTGACACAACTAGAGCAGTGTTTCCCAACCTTGGCCACTTGAAGATATCTGGACTTCAACTCCCAGAATTCCCCAGCCAGGAAGCGGTTAGTGTAAATTCAAAATACAAGCACAGCTGTGGGCCGAATAGTTATGGGCAAAGGGGTGGAAATGGGGAAATGAAACAGATCTCCAAGCTAATTTTCCAGGTAGAAATGCATCCGTGAAGGAAAACTATGGAAACGGTACAGAATGCTTTCGTTCCCAAATGTGTCTATGGAGATTCTTAATCACCCTGGTCATGGTTGGCCCAAAGGTGCTTTCCTCACCCACCACAAGAGCCCCCCCCCCCAAAAGCCCTCGCTCTGCTGAACAATTCCCTTACCACTGTCAAATTATTTCTTAAGTCTGCACTAATATTAATCTAATTGTTGCCATCACCCATCTTCTCCCACAAATGACTGCATGACTGTAACTTTGTTGCTTCTATCATTATGATTTATATGAACTGGTATCTAATATAATTTGATTGCTTACTTGTACCTGGACTATCATTAAGTCTTCTACCTTATGATTCTTGACGAATTTACCTTTTCTTTTATATACGCTGAGAGCATGTGCACCAAGAAAAATACCTTGTGTGTCCAATCAAAATTGGACTATTCTATTCTATTCTATCCTATTCTAATTCCATTCTATTCCATATTTTCTTTTCTATTCCTATTCTATTTCTTTTCTATATTATATTCAATAATTCCTATTCCATTCCATATATTTCTATTCTATATTCTATTCCTATTCATATTCTATTCCTATTCTAATTCTATTCTATTCCACATTTTCTATTCTATTTCTATTCTAATTCTATTTCTTTTCTATATTCTATTCAATATTTCCTATTCCACTCCATATATTTTCTATTCTATATTCTGTTCTACTCCATATTTTCTATTCTATATTTTCTTTTCTTATTCCTATTCTATTCTATTCCTATTCTAATTCTATTTCTCTTCTGTATTCTCAATATTTCCTATTCCATTCCATTCTATTCCATATAATTTCTACTCTATATTCTATTCTATTCCATATTCTATATTCTATTCTATATTTTCTTATTTCTATTCCTATTCTATTCTAATTATATTTCTTTTCTATATTCTATTCCATATTTCCTATCTCACTCCATGTACACTGGTCAAAAAAAATAAAGGGAACACTTAAACAACACACTATAACTCCAAGTAAATCAAACTTCTATGGAATCAAATTGTCCACTTAGGAAACAACACTGATTGACAATCAATTTCACATGCTGTTGTGCACATTCAACTTTGTACAGAACAAAGTATTCAATGAGAATATTTAATTCATTCAGACCTAGGGTGTGTTATTTGAGGTTATCCTTTATTTATTTTTAGCAGTATATTTTCTATTCTATTCTATTCCATATTTTCTATTCTATTCTATTCCTATTCTAATTCTATTTCTTTTCTCTATTCTATTCAATATTTCCTATCCCATTCCATTCCATATATACTCTGTTCTATTCTATTCCATTCCATTCCATTCCTATTCTATTCTATTTCTTTTCTATATTGTATTCAATATTTCCTATCCCATTCCATTCCTTATATCAGCGTTTCTATTCTATTCTATTCTATTCCATTCCATTCCATCCCATTCTTGCGAGAGGAGGCTCAGCGGAAAAAGCGAGCCAGGGCCTCAGGGGTTAAAGTGACCGCGGGGAAAGTCCCCAAAAGTCAAAGGTTACTCAGCCCCCTCCGTGCGCGGACACGCGCTCGCCTCAGAGGTTTTATGAATGGGGCCGTCTTGGCATTCTGCCCCAGCCGCTCTCTCACTCGCTCTCGCTCTCTCTCCTCCCAGCCCTTTTTTTTTTTTAGTTCATTGGAGTTTTAAACCCCCACGGCCGGGCCGTTCCCGCCTCCGGGCCCGCGGATTGGCTCCCTTGAAGCGACCGGACTCCTCCTCCCCTTCGCTCTGACAACAACCTCGCGAGTGGCTCGGAGAGGGAGCGCACAAGGCGAGGGAGAGGAGAGGAGCGGCGCCGGGGTGGTGTCTTTTTTCCCCTTCAGTATCTCGGGCACAACCAGGGCGGGGTGGGTCGGGGGTCGCAAAACGAGGACTTCTTTTCCCCCCTCCCAGAAGCCGGACGGACGGGCCCCTCCCTCTTCGCCCGCGATCTCCCCACCCACCCCACGTAAGTGAGCCCGGCGGCGTGGACAGATGGGCGAAGGGAGGGATGGAGCGGCGTGTGACTGCGTGGCATTGTCTGTCTGCAGTGGGGCTGCTTCTATGCCAGGCTCTCCCGGCGTCTTTGGCCGGCGCCTTTGATATATATATATATTACAGGTAAAGCTGCTCTCCTCAATATATATTAGTTTCCCCCCCCCCCCATCTCCATACGTCAAATGCATGGTCCATATGTTGTAAGCCGCCCCGAGTCTTCGGAGAGGTTCGGCATATAAATTTAGATAATAATAATAATAATAATAATAATAATAATAATAATAATAATTTATTATTATTATTATTATTATTATTATTATTATTATTTATTGGACTTGTATGCCGCCCCTCTATATAATAATAATAATAATAATAATAATAATAATAATAATAATAATAATAATAATAATAATGCACCAAATAATTACATCAGCATAAAGAAAGCATAGTAAATTTTTTAAAAAACCACCAAAAGTACCTTTTCTTTGGCTTCATTCTAAATGGTTAGAAAGCGCAGCACTGCAGGCTACTTCAGCTAACTGCTAGCTGTAGTAACTTCAGCACTTCAAATCTCACCACCTGCTCAAGGTTGACTCAGCCTTCCATCCTTCCACAATGAGGAACCAGATTGTTGGGGGGGGGGGGGGCGATACTCTGATTTTGTAAACCACTTAAAAGGGGCGGTAAAAGCACTCTGAAGGGGTATACAGTATAAGTTTAAGTGCTATTGCTATTGCTACTATGAGTATCTAGACTTCTATTATACACTGCTCAAAAAAATAAAGGGGACACTCCAAGAACACATCCTAGATCTGAATGAATGAAATTCTCATTGAATACTTTGTTCTGTACAAAGCGGAATGCGCACAACAGCATGTGAAATTGTTTGTCAATCAGTGTTGCTTCCTAAGTGGATAGTTTGATTCCATAGAAGTTTGATTTACTTGGAGTTATATTGTGTTGTTTTAAGTATTCCCTTTATTTTTTGGAGCAGCATATTTTTCACTCCAGCCCTCCTTTGCCTTCCCCTTCTCCTCTCCCATCTACTTTATTTATTTTATTTTTTGTTGATTTGATTGTTTTGTCAAGTATTGGTGGTATACAAAGATATAATAATATTTATATACATGATACTGGTAAAAGAGAAACATTAGGACAGGGGATGGAAGGCACGCTGGTGCACTTATCCACGCATCTTTCTCTATCCTCTCTCTCCCCTCTTTCCTTCCTACTTCCTCATGGAGAGTATCTTTTGTGGCTAAGAGTCCCAGGTGGTTTTGCCTTTGGCTTCTAGTCCACAGTTTCTGGTGGCAGCAACAACCCTGCAAGGTTGGCCCACTTTGGCTTGTAGGATAGCAATAACCATGGCATTTAGACTTATATACCACTTCCTAGTGCTTTTCCAGCCCTCTCTAAGCAGTTTACAGAATCAGCCTCTTGCCCCCAACAATCTACGGAGTCTACGGAGAGGGGTGGCATACAAATCTAATAAATAATAATAATAATTAAAAAATCTGCCGTATGAGTCCCAGTTAGGTCCCACAGAGTCGGCCTTCTCCTAGGTTGCTAGGGGAAGAGCCTTCTTGTGGGGGGCCCAGCCCTATGGAATCAGATCCCCCCAGAGATTCGTACTGCCCACCCTCTTTGCCTTCCATAAGAGTCTTAAGACCCACTTATGTCGCCAGGCTTGGGGCAATTAGATCTTAGCCCCCTGCCCGATGAATGTTGGTATGATTGTTGTTTGAATGGGCGTGATTGATTTTTAACGTAATAGGGGATTTTAGACCAGTTTACTCAGTTTTAATCAATTGGATTTAGCTATTGCATTCTGTTGTTTTTATATGTTGCAAGACGCCCCGAGCCCTCGGAGAGAGGTGGCATATAAATCCAATCAATGAATAAAAATATAAAAATATAAAAAAATATAAAATATATAAAAATATAAAAACATTAAAACATTAAAACAATATAAAAATATTTTAAAATATAAAAATAATATAAAAATAATATAAAAATAATATAAAAATAATATAAAAATAATATAAAAATAATATAAAAATAATATAAAAATAATATAAAAATAATATAAAAATAATATAAAAATAATATAAAAATAATATAAAAATAATATAAAAATAATATAAAAATAATAAAAATCTGGGTCCTTGTTTTACCCACCTCGGAAGGATGGAAGGCTGAGTCAACCTCGAGCCGGTGGTCAGATCTGAACTGCCGAACTACAGCTAGCAGTTAGCTGGAGTACCCTGCAAGGCTGCACTCTAACCACTGCGCCACCTGGGCTCTTGGATGCCCCCCTACCACCATCCCAGGGCCATTGGGTAAAGGTTGGCAGTGGACTTTCCCCCTCTCCGCCCATCCTTTAAAACCAGACTTGCTAATAATCCTGGTGGGGAAGATCTTCCTTTTCAAGACCCCTCCTCTTTTAACACCCCTTATTTAAGAGTTAGCCCAGACTGAAATATCGGAGGGACTTTATTGTGGTTGGAGGAGTCGAGGAGGATTCGGGCGGTGGCTTATGCAGTTGTCCCTCTTGGTTAGTGGCAGTTCTGCTCTCTGTCTCTTTGATGCCCTCCCTCCCTCCCTCGATTACTTGAGTGTATATACCCCTGCGCATGGGAGGTGGGCAGAGGCTGGCGCCTGCAAAGTGAGCATTGGGCTGCAGAAGGAAGCAGGCAACACACTGCTGTGCTCTCTCCCTGTGTGTGTTCAAGAGGATGCTCCCAGGAGTCCCTGCCCGCACATGGCCAATGCAGAGATTATCAGGAGTAGAGTTGCGCCCGCGTGCATGAATGAAAACAGCAGCAGACCGCCTGAAAGGCTTAGTCGGTTTTGAGTCTTGATGCAACGGAAACCTCGTACGGGCGATAATCCCCAACCGCCATCCCCCCTGCCTGGCCGCATGTTATTTTTTTGAATGGATCGACCATCTGTGCGGGGTGGGGTGAGGTGCGGAGAACAAACTCTGTATGATATGACAAGCTCCCCCCTCCTTTTGGGGGGGCTTCTCTACACTTGGGAGGTCACATTCTCTTCCTTGAATTGATGGGTTGATCAATAGGCCGATGTCCATCTACCGATTTTTGTAATTTATTTCATTGGAAAGACACACCTGAGTAGAGAAAGTTCTGGGTTACAATTGGGGCTTCTGGGTCTGTGTGCAGGCATGCAGGTTGTGTGTTTGTGTGTGCATTTCTGCAAAGGTAAGCCTCTGGCTGGCACAGCTCCTGCCGGCCTTTGGGTGTGTGCATTATATAATTGTTTTTGTAGGTTCTTTCAGTCATTACCGCTTTCATTGAGTGCCTAGCTTGCTTTCTATCACAATGGTCTTATCTTTGTCTTGTCTATCCCATTCCGGCATCCTCTAATTCAATTGCAGCTCCCCCCCTCCCACCCGGCTGGCTAGGATGGATTTTGTAGTCCATCCCACAGATACTGGAAAGGAAGTGAGCTGAGAAGAAACCTTCTTGAGTTTTCATCACCGTGTGGGCATGTTTGAAACCTTGGCAAAGAATCTTCTACCTTTGCGACTCTCCTTTATTCATATTGAATGCTGGTATTTTCTTTGAATTCTTTCAATGTTACTGTGGAACCAAGATTGGGGAGGTTTGTCACATTGAACATTTCTTTGGCTATAAAAGAGATTTCCTGGTCTCAATGTCCTGATCATGCTCTCAGGCAAACAATGGAGAAAGGACTGCTAAGGCTGATCACTAGATTAATAATGTAGATTATGATCATGAGGAAGCTTCTCAATGGTGTCATCGTAATCATTATGATTTACCTTATACAATTTGGTTTCCTTTTTTTTTAACCCCCCTGGAAGAAAATTGTGCTCTTCTGTTTAGTTTCTGTTCATCTAGAAAGATGTTGCAGTTGTTTGGCGGCAGCTGTTGAAAATCAAAAGGTTAGTCAGCTCTAGGGATGTCTACAGATTAAGGTAAAATAATAGTAGTAGTAGTAGTAATAATAATAATAATAATAATAATAATAATAATAATCTGCAGACTCTGTAAAGAAACAGACAAAACAATCGATCCCATACTCAGCTGCTGCAAAAAGTTCGCACAGACTGACTACAAGCATAGACACGATGCTGTGGCACCGATGATCCACTGGAACTTGTGCCAGAACTGCCATCTACTAGTGGCAATCATAAGCCCGAAAAAGTGGTTGAAAACGAGCACGCAAAACTACTGTGGGACTTCAGACTGGCCGAATTTTGGAACATAATAAGGTTTAAGGTTTAATTGGAATTGTATACCGCCCCTCTCCGAGGACTCGGAGCCGCTCACAACATATACAAAGAAACAATAGTAAATCAATCCAATTAATATGCATTAAAAAAATCCTTTAAAATTCTAATTTAAAAAAAACTTCCATTAACATTCATTCAACAATCATGTGTACACCAGATGACATGATTGTGGAGAAAAAGAAAGTGTGGATCATCAACATCAGCAAAATTGAGGAGAAGCAGCTAGAGAAATTGGCGAAATACGAAGATCTGAAAACCGAGCTGCAAGGACTCTGGCATAAGCCCATGAAAGTGGTCCCAGTGGTACTTGACACGCTGGGCGCAGGGCCAAAGGATCCCAGCGGACATTTGAAAACCATCGGAATTGACAAAATCTCCATCTGTCAATTGCAAAAGGCCTCTTTACTGGGGTCAGCACACATAATTCGCCACTACATAACGCCATCCTAGGTGCTTGGGAAGCGCCCGACTGGTGATGAAATACGAAATCCAGCATAGTGATCTTGTTTGCTGTGTTGTATTATAATAATAATAATAATAATAATAATAATAATAATAATAATAATATATTATTATGATGGCTCTAGCCCAATACTCAAAACTCTGCCCCTTTTTATATGGACTTTTGCATATGATGCACAGAAAGAGTGGGGAGAATGCAATTATACCGTCAGGCTGTTATTTAGACGTTCTTTTCACTACTTCCTGCGGACATTCCAAAGCAGTTTCTGGTCATTCTGTTCTACCGTATGGCTTCCACCGGAGATAGACCAGGAACTCCCTTTTGCAGCTTTCTCTAGACCGGCAGGTAGTATAAGTCGCAGGTGCCACATCTCTCTCACATCCCTAACAGTTGTACATTTGTTTGTTTGTTTGTTTGTTTGTTTATAGTTTAGTTTATAGTTTAATCAGATTTGTATGCCGCCCCTCTCCGCAGACTCGGGGCGGCTCACAACAGTAGCAATACAATATAAGACAAATCCAATATTTAAATTAATTTAAAAAACATCACAAATTAAAAAAAAAAAAAAAAACCAATCATACACACTAACGTACCATACATAAATTTTATAAGCCTAGGGGGAAAGAACATATCAATTCCCCCATGCCTGACGACAGAGGTGGGTTTTAAGGAGCTTACGAAAGGCTAGGAGGGTGGGGGCAACTCTGATATCTGGGGGGAGTTGGTTCCAAAGGGTCGGGGCCGCCACAGAGAAGGCTCTTCCCCTGGGTCCCGCCAACCGACATTGTTTAGTTGACGGGACCCGGAGAAGGCCAACTCTGTGGGACCTAACTGGTCGCTGGGATTCGTGCGGCAGAAGACGGTCCCGGAGATATTCTGGTCCAATGCCATGAAGGGCTTTATAGGTTTGATTGATTGCCATCTCAGCTTTCCCAGCTACGCCAGCGGTTCTCAACCTGTGGGTCGCAACCCCTTTGAAGGTCGATGACCCTTTCACAGGGGTCACCTAACCATCAGAGAAACATCTATTTCCAATGGTCTTAGTAACCGAGACAGCATTTCTCTATCCGCCTCCAGCTAATAGACTATTGCAAAAAAATAAAAATCTGTACCATGGGAACTTCTGAGCATGTGCAGAAGCCGAATTTCTGGAACTGTGCATGCATTTCAGGCTGGTAGTGGCAATTTTTTTAAAAATTGGCACTATGCATGCGCGTGAGTGCAAATCGCACGCGTGCCCACGCAATGCAGGAGGAAGTGAACCAGCAGCAGGTTAAGTTATAACCCACCTTTGAGATTCCTAATATTTTTTTTTATTTTATGGTTGGAGGTCCCCACAACATGAGGACCTGTATTAAAGAGACACAGCATTAGGAAGGTTGAGAATCACTGCAGCCAAGGCATTCAAGATGGCTTAACATGACGTTCTCCACACAACCTTAAATTCTCATAGGAACCCTGGGGTGGTAGGCTGTGCTGTAAGGAGAAACCAAAGTCCCCACGAGTACTGAGTCTTGGCAAAAATCCAACACAGTGGAGATCAATTTACATCAATGAATAGGGCTGCCTGGCTTGCCCAGGTGACTCTGGACAGCTAGTATTGGATTTAAAAAAATCAAGGCCAGAAAATATCAAGGGAGGGCGGGAGGGAGAGAGAGAAATAAATAAGGAAGTAAGGAAAGAAGATAAGAAGGAAGGAAGAAAGGGAGGGAGGAAGGAAACGAAACAGGAAGGAAAGAAGGGAGGAAGAAAATAAGGAAAGGAAGCAAGAAAGAAAGAGAAAGGAAGGAAAGAGAGAGAAAGAAAGGAGAGAGAGACAAAGGAGAAATAAATAAATAAAGAAGGAAGGAAACAAAGAGAAAGGAAAGAAGAAAGAAAAAGAAAGAAAGAGACAGGAAGGAAGGGAGAAAGAAAGAAAAAGAGATAGATAGATATACAGACAGACAGAGCAAGCAAGCAAGAAAGGAAAGGAAAGAAAGGAAGGAAGAAAGAAAGAAAGAAAGAAAGAAAAAGAAAACAACATAGCAAGTCTGAAGGCAATTGTTCTCTTAAGCCTGGTAGAATGGTCTCATGTAACACCCTGGCCGGATGCCTGGGTCGAGAGCCAGTTCTTCAAACGCTGACTCTGAAAGGGCAGCACAGTTGAGTTATCAGGATATCAGGTGGGAGGCGAGAATGAGTACAGATAGTCTTCCACTTACAACTACTTGTTTAGTGACCGTTCAGAGGTACAATGACATTGAAAAAAGTGACCATGCTTATGAACGTTGCATGATCCCCACGTGATCAAAATTGAAACGTTTGGTGTCTCGTATTTATGGTGATTGCAGTGCCACCTTTTGCAAACTTCCGATCGTAAAAAGAGGTCAAACACCCTTAGCAAGAGAAATGTTGGGTTCAATGGGGGCCGTAAGTCAAGAACTACCTATATACTGTTCCACAGAGAAGCCATATATCAGTGATGGCGAACCAGAGTGCCAGAGGTGACACACAGAGCCATATCTGCTGGCACGTGAGCCATTGCCCTAGCTCAGCCCCAATATACATATGTGTGCCGGTCAGGTGATTTTTGGCTCACACAGAGGCCCTGGGGAGCATTTTTGACTTCCAGAGAGCCTCCAGGAGGATGGAGGTGGGCGTTTTTACCCTCCCCTGCCTCCAGGGAAGCCTTTGGAGCCTGGGGAGGGCAAAATAGGAGCCTACTGTGCCCACCAGGAGTTGGAAAACAGGCTATTTCTGGCCTCCTAAAGGCCTCCGGGAGTGGGCACAGTAGATTCTCCCTCCGCAAGTACTGAATTATGAGTATGGGCACTTGTGCATGCAAGATAGCGCCCGAGGAAAAAAAGGTTTGCCATCACTGCCATATATCTTCTAGATCAGGGGTCTCCAGCCTTGGCCACTTTAAGGTTGGCGGACTTCAACTCCCAGAATCCCTCAGTCTTAAAGTGGGCAAGGTTGGAGGCCCTTGCTCTAGATCAGACCTGGGCAAGGGACGGCCCGTGGGCCGCATCTGGGCCACCCGCTATCTGTGACCGGTCCACTGAGGTTGGGGTCCACTCCAGTGCGAGGATGAAAGAGCTCACCGCGTCTGCTAGGACTCCTCCACTTCCTGCTTTCCTGATGAATCATGAGGAAAGCAGGAACCGGAGGAGTCTTGGCAGACGCGGTGAGCTCTTTCATCCTCGCACTGGAGTGGACCCTGACCTCCTACCAAGAGCAGCCGAGCACAGAAACCACACAAACACTCCAGCACAGTGACTGTGGTGCACCGTGTTGCCGTAAAGCAAACAATTACAATAACTTTGTGCATGATATGACTGTGTGTATGCATTTTATCTTCTGGGGGTTTTTTTAGACTTTGTAATATAAAACTAAACAATGTTGTTTCGCGGGACCCAGGGGAAGAGCCTTCTCTGTGGCGGCCCCGACCCGTTGGAACCAACTCCCCCCAGATATCAGAGTTGCCCCCACCCTCCTAGCCTTTCGTAAGCTCCTTAAAACCCACCTCTGTCGTCAGGCATGGGGGAATTGACACTTTCCTTCCCCCTAGGCTTATAAAAATTTATGCATGGTATGCTAGTATGTATGATTGGTTTCTAAATTGCGGTTTTTAAATTAACTTAAATATTAGATTTGTTTACATTGTATTATTATTGCTGTGAGCCGCCCCGAGTCTGCGGAGAGGGGCGGCATACAAATCCGATAAATAAATAAATAAATAAATAAATAAATAAATAAATAAATAAACAAACAAACAAACAAATAAACTGTTATTTTAGATTTTAATTATTAGATTTGTCACCATGTATTGTTATATCACTGTTGTGAGCCGCCCCGAGTCTACGGAGAGGGGCGGCATACAAATCTAATAAATAATAATAATAATAATAATAATAATAATAATAATAATAATAATAATAATAATTAGGGGTCTGTAGAGTGGGTCTGGGTGTTTAGGTCAGGCCAGGGTCTGGGTCTTTACAATATTGGGTAGAACTGAGTTAATTATATTAGTCCGGCCCTCTAAAACCATCCCAATTTCTCATGCGGCCCCATGGCAAAATTAATTGCCCACTCCTGCTCTAGGTCCTCTCAGTTGTCATTTGTAGAAGGGAGCCAGATCATATCAACACTTTACATATCTTGGGGGATGGTCAGAGATGAACACAATCTGAGGTTTGTTGGGGGAAAGATCAAAAGCAACATGAGAAAATATTATTTTACTGAAAGAGTAGTAGATGCTTGGAACAAACTTCCAGCAAACGTGGTTGGTAAATCCACAGTAACTGAATTTAAACATGCCTGGGATAAACATATATCCATCCTAAGATAAAATACAGGAAATAGTATAAGGGCAGACTAGATGGACCATGAGGTCTTTTTCTGCCATCAGACTTCTATGTTTCTAATAGAGAGAAGCATTTCCTCCAACAACTCGGCCACATGCCCTGAAGAGCATCACAGATAGTAACCCACGTCTTGGAAGCCACCAAGGTTTGTTTTATTGGGGTATCACCTGGCACATATATGATGGTGTAACCATGGCTACCTATGCCACTGTGTTCCTGATACGCTTTTGAGTGGTCTTCCAAGGAAGCTCCGTGTAGTAAAGCATGTAGTAGTAACCATGCAACTTAAGCAGGGAGTTGTGTCTGTAGATGGCATGGGCTTGCAGGATTCTCTCCGAGCTCGGTCTGTAGTAACTGACTTAGTGTGGTATGTGCTGCCTTCCTGTTAATAAATGTGATAGCGTTTGCTGCTATCTCCTTCTGCTGTTGCCACACCCGCTTATGGCATCTTATCTTATCAGTCTTCTTCCTCTTCGGGAGTCGTAACAGGAGTTTATGGGCTCAGAAAATACCAGGAAATCTGATAAGATGGCCATGATAAAGGATAGCTAGATTTTTAGATTGTTGTGGTTTTGATAAGAGCCATCAACGGCTGCCCAGTACACAGAATGTTACTCTTGGAATTAAACATTTTTTTCCTGACTAAATCAAGAATACATGGCACCCAACAGAAAATACCTTACTTTCTCTCTCCTTTTTTTTTTTAAATAAAATTTTTATTATTTTAAAAAACAAAACAAGACATACATACAAACCCCACCACAACCACCACAAAACATATAACACAGAAGGGGGAGCTCTAATCGCTCCGCTCCTAGTTGAAGTCTTTAGTAAAAAGTTTTTGTTGATTAGATCTAATCAAAGGAAAAGTAACATATTTCATATCACTATTATATACAATTTCAAAATAAAATACTTTGTCATCTTTAAGTTCATTGAGTATTTCTTATATTCAGCCAAGTGTAGACCCTATCCCAAATTTTATAATATTCCGATACCTTTATTTCTTTATTTTTATAGAGTTTTTTTTACCAAACATATACAAATGTACATGAATATATCATATCATCAGAACATCCATAGTAATATATTTCTATCCAAAATAGAAAAAAAAGGATGTTGAGACTCTAGAAAAAGTGCAGAGAAAAGCAACAAAGATGATTAGGGGACTGGAGGCTAAAACATATGAAGAACGGTTGCGGGAACTGGGCATGGCTAGTTTAATGAAAAGAAGGACCAGGGGGAGACATGATAGCAGTGTTCCAATATCTCAGGGGTTGCCACAAAGAAGAGAGAGTCAAGCTATTCTCAAAAGCACCTGAGGGTAGAACAAGAAGCAATGGGTGGAAACTAAACAAGGAGAGAAGCAACTTAGAATTAAGGAGAAATTTCCTGACAGAACAATTAATCAGTGGAACAGCTTGCCTCCAGAAGTTGGGAATGCTCCAACACTGGAAGTTTTTAAGAAGATGTTGGATAACCATTTGTCTGAAGTAATGTAGAACTTCCTGCCTAGGAAGAGAGTTGGACTAGAAGACCTCCAAGGTCCCTTCCAACTCTGTTGTTATTGTTATTTTTAAATATCATATCTCTTTAATTGCTCCTTTTATACCAATGGTTCGCAACGTTTCTAATGCCGCGACCTCTTAATACAGTTCCTCATGTTGTGGTGACCCCCAACCATAAGTCTAGCACCCATTCTCCCAACAGAGCTTTATACTGATTGGCAGGAAGGTCAGAGGGACACCCCCACTGTAAACACCTGATTGGTTGGTTTGTAAAAATATGTTCCAAGGCACCAGAATAGAAGCTTTAGTTCCTAACACCATGGGAAATTTGCAACCCCTGTGAAACGGTGGTTCGACCCCCAAAGGGGTCCCGATCCACAAGGTGAGAACCACTGTTTTATACTTCAATCGCTAGTCTGTTTTTCTCCTATATTTCACACTACTCCCCTCCCTCTATCTCCCTCTAAATACCTTTAAAATGTCTTCATATTGGCCCTTTGAGGAGGTCCCTTTGCTAAGCAGCGCTAGTCTATGGTTTTATTTTCAGAAAATTGCCTCTCCTATATCTCCTATACCTTTTCTTCTATCCCTATATCCTTTCTCTATTCTTTCATTGATATATTTCATTCCTATATCTTATTCCAATATCCTGTGTCTTTATTGCTATATTTTATTCCTATATCTCTTCTACTCTTTCTCTGATATATTTTTGTTCTGTCGGGCTCTCTGGTGGACTCCTCCCAAAAATTCACAGGTACAAATTTCAGACACACACATGTTTGAAAATTCAAAACAATGTTCTTTATAATGAAAATTCACTTAAACTAAGCCCTCTTTTGGTATAGCAAAGAGCACTCGTCTCCAAACAAACTGGTAATTTGTACAAGACCCATATCAGTTCTGTGATACTTAGCTTGCAGCTGTGAGGCAATTCACAGTCCTTCTTTCACAAAGTGAAAAACACTTTGCTCTGGTTTAGTTTCAAAGCAGGGAAAAATCAGCACACAAAAGGTCAAAGTCAGTAAAGCAGCCATGAAACACAACGATCAGATAATCCTCCACAATGGCCAAACCCACAGGCTGCTATTTATAGCAGCCTCACTAATTACCACAGCCCCACCCAACCACAGGTGGCCTCATTTTCTTTAATAATAATCTCTCTGTTGTTGTTGTTGCCTATGCATCGCTCTCCGCATGCGTGGCTGTATCATTAACTCTTGTTCTGAATCCAAGGAGGAGCTAGATAATTGATCTCCTTCTGAGCTGTCTGCCACACTCTCCTCCTCCCTGTCACTCATGTCTTCTTGGTCAGAGGAGCCTTCATCATCAGATTCCACCAGGGGCAAAACAGGCCTGCAGCATGTGGAGGTCTCCCCCACATCCACAGTCCTTGGGGCAGGAGCTGGGCCAGAGCTAACCACAACATATCTTACTACGAGTATATCCTCTATAACCTTCATTGTATATTGGACTAAATAAATAAATAAATAAATAACCTGAGACAATTGTGATTGATGAGGGTCCACTCTTTACTTCACCGCTGTAACAAAGAAGAAGCCAAAGCTGTAGTTCCATGTTAAAAGCTCAATTCAATCTTTGGTATCTTCGGTTTTCTTCTCAAAGGAAACCATGGTGGTGTGGCTTCGCCTGAGGCCTAGATTAAATGTTCTCTGATCAGGCAAACTAATAAGTAGAGGATGTTGGCAGATGGCTATCTATGTAACAACATACAGAGTTCAGGCTAGGTTCTTGGAAGTTGGTAATCTCCCAAGATCTCTTTTCCCACGAGGATTCCTTCCTTACTGGCATATATACAGTACATATGGCTACTTCTGCACCACACATCCAGCGGCCTGTTTAACCCCTTTTCACACTTACCTTACCGAACAACTGTTCTCTGCTATATGGTAGGAGCAATAGCACATGGACTTATATACCGCTTTGTTGTGCTTTACAGCCCTCTCTTAAGTGGTTTACATATTCGGGGCCATCTCCTGCTGCACACTTCCCAGAGACCAATAAAATCCCGCAGGGTTGGCCTTCTCCAGATCCCGTCGACTAAGCAATGCAGGTTTGCAGGCCTGCAGGGAAGGGCCTTCTCTGTGGCTGCCCCGAATCTATGGAACCAACTCCCCCCCCCATGTCCGTACTGCTCTCACCCTACTGGCCTTTCGAAAGGCCGTGAAGACCTGGCTTTGCCGGCAGGCCTGAGGGCCGTTAACACCTATTCACAGCTGAATTGTGTTTCACTTGGCATGTATGTGTGTATGATTGTCTAGTTTACCCAGGGGTTTTCATCGTTACTTTAATGGGGATTTTATTGTTTTTATTATTTACTATTTGACTTTGATTGTAATTGTATTGTATTATTTTATTGTTGTAAGCCACCCTGAATCCCATGGGATTGTGTGACATATAAGTCAATTATATTATATTAAATTAAATTATATTAAATTAAATATTGGTTCTGCTGGCGTGTTTCAACTGCCCGTAATTACAGGGTAATTAGTCCGGGAAGACACACACCACACGATAAAAGGAAAACCCAAAAGTTTTTATAAACAGAAAAACAGAAACAGCTCCCTTTTTAAATGTCAAAGGGATTTTCTGGTACACACAAGGCACAGGTTAAATGCCATCCAATTGCTCACCCAATAACTGGGAAACTGAGTCCAATTCTAAAGTCCAGAGAGTCCACACACACAATCTTGAACAGCACAAAAACCACGATCTTGACGAAACAATGAATCAGATAAACTGCCATGAGGCTAACACACCAGGCTGCACTTTTATCTGTAGCACTAATTACAGCAGCCCCACCCAACCACAGGTGGCCTCATTTTCTCTTGTAATAATCCTTCAGTTGTTGTCTCCTATGCATCACTCTACGCATGCGTGGGTCTGTCAAAAGTTCTTGTTCAGAATCCAGGGATGATAAGGAAGATTGATCTCCTCCTGGGCTGTCTGCCAAACTCCCCTCTTCCCTATCACTCACGCTTTCTTGGTCAGAGGAGGCTTCGTCGGCAGATTCCATCGGGAGCAAAACAGGCCTGCGGCATGTGGATGTTTCCCCCACATCCATCCGCACATTCCTTGGGGCAGGAGCTGGGCCAGAGCTAACGACAACAATATTGCTGTCCAAAATCTGGGTTCTTATTTTACCGACCTCAGTAGGATGGAAGGTTGAGCAGATCAGGATCGAATTCCTGACGGTGAGCAGTGACTTTGCCTGCAGCAACTGCATTCTAGCCACTAGGTTCAAAGCAAGGATGCAGGCAGGCAGTGCATATTAGTTTCCAGACACAATTCAAAGTGTTGGTGATGACCTCTAAAGCCCTACATGGCATCGGACCAGATTACTTACGGGACTGCCTTCTGCCGCATGAATCCCAGTGGCCGATTAGGTCCCACAGAGCTGGCCTTCTCCGGGTCCCATCGGCTAGACAATGTCGTCTAGCGGGGCCTAGGGGAAGAGCCCTCTCTGTGGTGGCCCCAGCCCTCTGGAATCAGCTCTCTCCAGAGATTCATACTGTCCCCACCATCCTCGCCTTTTGCAAGAGCCTCAAAACTCATTTATCTCGCCAGGCATGGGGCAACTAGATCAAGCCCCCTTCCCCTGTTTACAAGATGTAATGTGTGGTTGTGAATCAATTGGCTGACTGATTTTAATATATATGGGATTTTAGTAATAATTTTTAATTAATTAGATTTGTTGTTGCGTTGTTTTTGTGTCCTGTGAGCCACCCCGAGTCTTCCGAGAAGGGCGGCATACAAATCTAAATAATAATAATAATAATAATAATAATAATAATAATAATAATAATAATAACAATAATGATGATGATGATGATGATGCTTGGCTGCATAGTTAGAGGTATAACAAGCAGGAAGAGGGAGATTATGATCCCACTCTATAGAGCGCTGGTGAGACCCCATTTGGAATGCTGTGTTCAGTTCTGGAGACCTCACCTACAAAAAGATATTGACAAAATTGAACGGGTCCAAAGACGGGCTACAAGAATGGTGGAAGGTCTTAATCATAAAACGTATCAGGAAAGACTTCATGAACTCAATCTGTATAGTCTGGAGCAGCGTTTCCCAACCGGTGTGCCGCGGCACACTGGTGTGCCGCGAGACATGGCCAGGTGTGCCGCCAAGCTTCAGCTGGGCGGGGCGCTGCCGGTACTTCCGTCCTGGGGCTCCCGCTCGCAGCTGTCCCCCGCCTCCTGCTCGATGCTGCGGTTTTCGGCGCTGTCCTGCTGGGCCCCAAAGAAGGAAGGTAGGAAGAAGGAGAGCTCTGTTCTTCGCACCTTTTTCCCGCCTTCTTTCTTTGGGGCCCAGCAGGAGAGCGCCGAAAACCGCGGCATCGAGCAGGAGGCGGGGGACAGCTGCGAGCGGGAGCCCCAGGACGGAAGTACCGGCAGCGCCCCGCCCAGCTGGAGCTCCTCTGGCGTCGACGGCAAGTGTCCGATGGGAGCGGAGGGGGGGCCGCAGCGGCCGCAGGCAGTCGGGGGAGATGGCAGCGGCAAGAGGGATCGCTCGCTCGCTCGCTCTCTCAACGGCAAGTGTCCGATGGGAGCGGGGGGGGGGGTGGCCGCAGCGGCCGCAGGCAGTCGGGGGAGATAGCGGCGGCGAGAGGGATCGCTCTCTCTCTCTCTCGACGGCAAGTGTCCGATGGGAGCGGGGGGGGTGGCCGCAGCGGCCGCAGGCAGTCGGGGGAGATGGCGGTGGCGAGAGGGATCGCTTGTTCGCTCTCTCTCAGCTGACTGCAAGTGGGAGCCCTGACGGTGGCGGTTGGACGTGCTGCTGGATGTCGTACATGCTGGCGCTGCGTGCCTGGCATATACGGTGTCCAGCACCACGTCCAGCTGCCGCCGTCAGGGCTCCCGCTTGCAGTCAGCTGAGAGAGAGAGAGAAAGAGAGACATATAAGAGGCAGAGAGAGAGAGAAAGAGAGACATAGCAAGAGAGGCAGAGAAAGAGAGACAGAGCAAGAAAGAGAGACAGCAAGAGAGGCAGAGAAAGAGAGATAGAGAAAGAGAGAGAGAAAGAGAGACATAGCAAGAGAGGCAGAGAGAGAGAAAAAGAAAGAGACATAGCAAGAGAAAAGGAGAGACTTAGCAAGAGAGGCACAGAGAGAGAGAGAAAGAGAAAGAAAGAGATACATAGCAAGAGAGACAGAGAGAGAAAGAGAGATAGCAAGAGAGGCAAAGAGAAAGAAAGAGACATATAGCAAGACAGTGAAAGAGAGAGAGAGAGCAAGAGAGAGAGAAAAAAGCAAGAAAGAGATAGCAAGAGAGACAGGGAGAGAGCAAGGGAGAGAGAAAGACATAGAGGAAGGGAAGGAGGGAGAGAGAAAGAGAGCAAAAAAGAGAAGAAGAAAGAAAGAAAGAGGGATGGAGAGAGAGAATGAAGGGAAGGAAGGAAAAGAGAGAAAGGGAGAAATAGAGCGAAAGGGAGGAAGAGAGAGGGGTTTTTTGTCCAAACTTTTCTTTAGCCCGCCCCCCCCCCCCCCTTTCAGTGTTCCCCAGGATTTTGAAAATACGAATAATGTGCCGCGGCTCAAAAAAGGTTGGGAAACACGGGTCTGGAGGACAGAAGGAAAAGGGGGGGGGGGCATGATCAAAACATTTAAATATGTTAAAGGGTTAAATAAGGTCCAGGAAGGAAGTGTTTTTAATAGGAAAGTGAACACAAGAACAAGGGGACACAATCTGAAGTTAGTTGGGGGAAAGATCAAAAGCAACGTGAGAAAATATTATTTTACTGAAAGAGTAGTAGATCCTTGGAACAAACTTCCAGCAGACATGGTTGGTAAATCCATAGTAACAGAATTTAAACATGCCTGGGATAAACATATATCTATCCTAAGATAAAATACAGAAAATAGTATAAGGGCAGACTAGATGGACCATGAGGTCTTTTTCTGCCGTCAGTCTTCTATGTTTCTATGTTTCTATAATAATAATAGTAACAGCAGAAGACAAGAAGGTGCAACTATCCAGATGTGGCTGGAGTGAATTCCCCATGATCACCACTTAACCATGGCACTCTCCATCTCATTGTCTCACCACTAGCATTAGACAGCTGTGGCTGTTGTAAAATGGTCTCGCTTAGCGACATAAACGTTGGGCTTAACAATTGTAGTTATAAGTCGAAGACTGTCTGTATCTGGAAAGCCATATAATTGCAGCCCCACGTGAATGTAAAGGGGAAAAGCCAGTAGAACAACTCTTGCTATATTACTATAATTAAAATGCCCCTATGTTATTTTGAGTATATGCAAAATAGGCAATATCTGGAGAGCTGGATATGGCTGCTGTCCTGAACGTAAGGGAAGAAATCCTGTAGAACTACCCTTGCTGCATTGCTAAGGAGGATTAAAGTCCTCCCTGCTGTTTGAGAATATGTGAACGTGTCAGACCAGCAGCCCCTGACTTTGTTTACAGTATCCTGCTAATTTTTCTGCTGGATCCTCATTGGTAGCTCCCAAAAACTGGATGGAAGAAATAAAGACATTTGAAGGTAGGACAGATACTGATGAACTACAGCTCCCCAAAGCCCCACTCATCAAGAGCCAATGATGAGCAATGTACAAGTTGTACTTCAGAATATTGTTAAAGATTGCAACAATGGTGAATATCTGTAGCTTGGCTGTAGGATAAGGGTGAAGGTTTAGGACAGCGGTCAGCAACCTGTGGCTCCGGGGTGGCAACCGGTGGCTCCGGAGCGGCAACCGGTGGCTCCAGGGCAGCATGTGGCTCTTTCATCCCTCTCCTGCGGCCCCATCGCTCAAGATATGTGTCACAACTGCCAGTGTGTGAAGCCCACCAGCACACAATTTATTGAGCTTTTCGATCCCTGGTAGACCAACCATGGATAAATCCAAGGGGGAAAAAAGTTTCAGAAGAAATTCCTGGAGGCATCTGTAATATGGCAAATTATTTAGCTTTACTAGATAAGTGGTCAAAGCAATGGAAACTGCAGTTTAATGTTTCCAAATGTAAAATAATGCACTTGGGGAAAAGAAATCCTCAATCTGAGTATTGTATTGGCAGTTCTGTGCTATCAAAAACTTCAGAAGAGAAGGATTTAGAGGTAGTGATTTCTGACAGTCTAAAAATGGGTGAACAGTGGAGTCAGGGGATAGGGAAAGCAAGTAGGATGCTTGGCTGCATAGCTAGAGATATAACAGGCAGGAATAGGGAGATTGCGATCCCGCTGTATAAAGCGCTGGTGAGACCACATTTGGAATACTGTGTTCAGTTCTGGAGACCTCACCTACAAAAAGATATTGATAAAATTGAAGGGATGCAAAGATGGGCTACAAGAATGGTGGAAGGTCTTAAGCATAAAACGTATCAGGAAAGACAATGAACTCAATCTGTATAATCTGTGGGACAGAAGGGAAAGGAGGGGGCATGATCAAAACATTTAAATATTAAAGGGTTAAAGAGTTAAAGAAGTAATTCCTGGAGGCATCTGTAATATGGCAAATGATTTAGCTTTACTAGATAAGTGGTCAAAGCAATGGAAACTGCAGTTTAATGTTTCCAAATGTAAAATACAGTAATGCACTTGGACAAAAGGAATCCTCAATCTGAGTATTCAGGAGAGAAGTGTTTTTAATAGGAAAGTGAACACAAGAACAAGGGGGCACAATCTGAGGTTAGTTGGGGGAAAGATTAGAAGTAACGTGAGAAAAGATTATTTTACTGAAAGAGTAGTAGATGCTTGGAACAAACATCCAGCAGACGTGGTTGGTAAATCCACAATAACTGAATTTAAACATGCCTCCAGGAATATCAACCCTATTGCACACTTTAGAGTCATCGGCAAATGGGCAAACCTTCCCTACGAAACCTTCGCCTATGTCACTCATAAACATATTAAAAAGAATAGGACCCAGAACAGACCATTGTGGCACACCGCTGGTAACCAGTCTCTGCTCAGAATGCTTGCCATTAACAACAACCCTCTGATGTCTACGCTTTAACCGGCTGCAAATCCACTGAACTATCCAGGGATTAAGTCCAATCTTCACTAATTTATCTATCGGCTCTTTATGTGGAACCGTATCAAAGGCTTTGCTGAAGTCCAGATTTATTTATTTATTTTATTTATGTATTCATTTGTCCAATACACAAATACATAGGAAGAAAAATAGACATGTAGTAATATATAAAAGGGTAAAAGTGAACTTAGAGGAGAGGATATATGAAAGGAAGAAAATATATATGAAAAGCGAGAGAAAGGAAGACAATTGGACAGGGGACGAAAGGCACACCGGTGCACTTATGTACGCCCCTTACTGGCCTCTTAGGAACCTGGAGAGGTCAATCGTGGATAGTCTAAGGGAGAAATGTTGGGGGTTAGGGGTTGAGACGATTGAGTCCGGTAATGAGTTCCACGCTTCGATAACTCGATTGTTGAAATCATATTTTTTACAGTCAAGTTTGGAGCGGTTCGTATTAAGTTTGAATCTGTTTGTGTGCTCTTGTGTTGTTGTTGTTGAAGCTGAAGTAGTCATTGCCCGGTAGGACGTTGCAGCATATGATCTTTGGCAATATCCACGGCACCACCTTCATCCAACACCTTCAAAGAAATCAATGAGATTAGTAAAGGTGTTGGATGAAGGTGGTGCCGTGGATATTGCCTATCTGGACTTCAAGAAAGCCTTTAATACAGTTCCACATAAATTAGTTGTATAAATGTCCTTCTCATTTCCTTTTCCTCAAGATCTTCGCAGGGATTGAAAGCTAGAGTCACTTGGAAAAGGAAGACTGAGGAAGATTCGGTTTCTCAAAAACATTTCTATTCCTCAGAGAAACGTGGAAGGGGTTTTTGTTGGTTGGTTGTTTTTTGGTTGAGATGGTGGGACATTCTCAAACTTTAAAATCACGTCTGTTGATCTGTATTGACCCGGGGAAGAAATCTTTTTTCAGGAGGCTGAACATCCTGATTCCTTTAGTTTGAACAAATGTTATTCAAGTACCTGCTTACTGGGGTGTGTCAGTCTTTTGCCAAAAGGAAAAAAAAAGGAACCTAGCTTGCACTGTGGGAAATTTGAGCCAAGAGGAACTTTAATTGCACTCACGTGTAAGGCCTTGGTTGGGTGAGAAGGGCAAGAAGATTGTGTCATTGCTTTTTAAAATGCAGGTGAACAACGTGTGCATCATAATGTGTTTAAAATATTTAAATGATACCCTTGTTTTGTTTTTCCAGCCATAGGCAAAAAATTCAAAAAAATACAAACCTTGTGATCAAACTAACCAAGTCTTAAGGTAGCCTTTGCTAAAAGCTGGCTAATTGTTTATTTATTGATTTTTGTCCATTACACAATGAGGGTTTTAGTGGGTATACACATAATAAAATATATCTAAGAAAGAATAGAAGATAAGATATAGGAATAAAATATATCAATGAAAGAATAGAAGAAGAGATAGATAGAACCCTTAGATTATCCACGGTTGACCTCTCCAGATTCCTAAGAGGTCATTAAGGGGCGAGTACAAGTGCCCTAGAGTGCCTTCCATCCCCTGTCCTATTGCTCTCCTCTATCTCCTATACTGTACCTTTCTTCTCTTCCTGTATCTCTTCTTCTATTCTTTCATTGATATGTTTTATTCCTATATCTTCTATTCTTTCTTAGATATATTTTACTATGATTACATCCTCTATAACCTTCATTATGTATTTTACTATGTGTGTAGCCATTAACTGTGTATTGGACAAAATCAATGAATAAATAAATAAAAATAAATAAAGGAATAGAAGAAAGATATATGGGATGTAGGAGAGACAATAGGACAGGGGTTGGAAGGCACTCTAGTGCACTTATGCACACCCCTTACTGACCTCTTAGGAATCTGGAGAGGTCAATCGTGGATAATCTAAGGATAAAGTGTTGGGGGTTTGGAGATGACACTATGGAGTCCGGTAATGAGTTCCACACTTCGACAACTCGGTTACTGAAGTCGTATTTTTTACAGTCATGTTTGGAGCGATTAATATTGAGCTTGAATCTGTTATGTGCTCTTGTGTTGTTGTTGGTGAAGCTAAAGTAGTCGCTAACAGGCAGGACGTTGCAGCATATAATCTTGTGGGAAATACTTAGATCTTTTTTAAGGCATCTTAGTTCTAAGCTTTCTAGGCCCAGGATTGAAAGTCTAGTCTCGTAGGGTATTCTGTTTCGAGTGGAGGAGTGAAGTAGTGAACTCTTCTGGTGAAATATCTTCGGACATTTTCAAGGGTGTTAATGTCTGAGATGCCATATGGGTGTCAAAAACAGATGAGCTGTATTCGAGGATGAGTCTGGTGAAAGTTTTGTAAACTCTGGTAAATAGTGAGAGATTGCCAGAGCAGAAGCTACGTAAGATTAGATTAACAACCCTTGAGGCCTTCTTGGCGATGTTGTTGCAGTGGGCTTTGGCACTTAAGTCTTTCGTTATTAGTTGTGGAAATGCTAGTTGTGGAGACATGGAACCTCATCCTTAAACAGTGTGTGTGTGTGTGTTTGTGTGTGTGTGTGTGTGTGTGTGTGTGAGAGAGAGAGAGAGAGAGAGAGAGAGAGAGAGAGAGAGAGAGAGAGAGAGAAAGAATCTGACCCCAAGAGACCATGTGTAAGGCACAGGAAGGTGCTGTATTTTCGGTGTATGCCGGCACTACAGCTGTTTCCATGGAGACAGCTGTAGTGTTACCAAACAGGATAAAGTCAGAGCAATATGCTGAAGGGTGCAGAAGAGATAAAGAGGAATTGGGGAAAGGAAGGAGAAGGAAAAGACCCAAGAGCTACAGTTCCTCCTGACCCTTTCGCGAAAGGTCAGGGCGGTGGAAGCGTAAGGTCTATGTGGGGGTCTTTGGGGGCTGCAACCGCTCACAGAAGACTTTCCAGCCAGAGGAACTTTCAGCCACTTGGCAAAACTACAAACCGAGGTTTGTGCACTGTGCTGTTTTTAAGCTAAGCCTTTTTCAGCCAAGACAGTTACCACAAAGGCTGATGTGGCTTAAAATCTGTTCACTAAAGAGGAAATTCTTGCTTCACGTTTTGTTTTATTTATTTGTCAGTCAAGTATAGGATAATAGTTTATAAAAACATAACATAGAAAGTAACTATTAAAGAAAACAGTAGGACAGGGACAGGCACAATGGTGCTTTTATGCACGCTCCTTACAGACCTCTTAGAAAAGGGGAGAGGTCAACTGTAGACCATCTAAGGTTGAAGATTTTGAGGTTTGGGGAAGAAACCAGAGTCAGGTAGTGAATTCCAGGTGTTGATTACTCTATTGCTGAAGTTGTATTTTCTGCAGTCGAGTTTGGAGCGGTTTAAATTTAGTTTGAATTTATTATGCACTTGTATGTTGTTGTAGTTGAAGGTAAAGTAGTCGTTAACAGGAAGGACATTTTGGTATATGATTTTGTGAACTATGGTTAGATCAGTTTGGAGGAGACGTGGAGTAAGGTATTTTGTTGCGGGAGGAGGAGGGAAGGACTCTTCTTGTGAAATATTTCTGGACACTCTCAATTGTATTAATATCTGATATGCAATGTGGGTTCCATACAGGTGTGCTGTATTCTAGAATTGGTCTGACAAATGTTTTGTAAGCTCTGGTTAGCAGTTCGATGTTACCAAAGAAGAAGCTACGTAAAATTAGATTGACAATTTATGCTTTTTTGGCAATGTTGTTACAGTGGGATATAAGACCTAGGTCATTGGATATGAATACAGTGTTTCCTCGATTTTCGCGGGGGATGCATTCCAAGACCGCCCACGAAAGTCGAATTTCCGCGAAGTAGAGATGCGGAAGTAAATACACTATTTTTGGCTACGAACAATGTCACAAGCCTTCCCTTAACACTTTAAACCCCTAAATTACAATTTCCCATTCCCTTAGCAACCATTTAGATTATTACTCACCATGTTTATTTATTAAAGTTTATTTTTTTAAAAAAATATTAAAGGCGGATGAAAGTTTGGCGATGACATATGACATCATCGGGCAGGAAAAACCGTGGTATAGGGGGGAAAACCGCGAAGTATTTTTTAATTAATATTTTTGAAAAACCGTGGTATAGGCTTTTCGCGAAGTTCGAGGGAACACTGCACTCCAAGGTCTTTGACAGAGTGAGGGTCGTCTACAAGTTATTTCCTCCAAGTATATATTTAGTGTTCTGATTCTTTTTACCAATGTGTAACACAGCATTTACTAGTTGAGATTTGAAGTTGCCAGTTGTTAGACCATTCTGCTACATGATGAAGGTCCTTTTGAAGAGAGCCATGTTAGTTTATGGTAGCTAAACAAACAAACAAGCAAGCACAAGATTGACTGGGAACACCTTTTCCAAATTCTGTTAAAAGGCAGAAAGTTTTCAGGAGCCGTAGCAAACTTCATCGGAAGCGGTGCTCCATATGCATGGGGAAAACCCAGCTCAATATGCAGTTTGTTCACCGACCTTATGTTGCCACCCAATTCTTTTCTTCTGCTTAATTTCAGGGTGAAGCCTTCCGATGCCTTTGTTCTGATGCCATCTGCCTGTACTCGGCGAGCTATACCTTGAATTTAACTACATTCAGCCTGTTTCCTCCGCTTCGAGCCAGCTGAGAATCGAAGAATCCAGCTTGTAGCCCAGGAGGGAACCATGCCTCTGGAAGACGATGAGCTCACCTGGAAAAAACAAGCGGAAGACATCCGGGAAATCTACGAATTTCGGGAGGTGCTGGGCACGTGAGTTCTTTCATCTCTCTAGGGCAGTCTGGGTAGAAGCCGTTGCACGAACAACGGGGAGATTTTCGTGCGATCCAGTCAAGAGTCCCAGAATTTGAACCTCAGTCGTTTCATCTAAAAATCTCCTCCTGGATTTCCTGCCAGAGCCTTCTTCATTTCAGCAACCTTAGACTAATTTAGAGGTGGCCATGATGGGAATAGAATTGTTGTTACATTAGGAGAGGTAATCTTCATAAATCTTTTCCTAATTACTTGTGAGCTTGTTTATTCAAACCAGGTCATCTAAAATAGCAGTCCTTCTTGGCTGTTTGAAGTTCTCATTGATGGAGAGGGTCATTTACAGGTGATTGTCTTCCTGGGAACTCTGAACTACACCCAGCAGAAGTAAATAGAAGTAAATATTACTAGGGCTACCGTGGGAGTTCTCTTGCAATAAGGCTGTTGTTAATTGCTGTCTTGAATTCAGCCAGCTGGCTTTGATCCATGATTTGAAAACCATTAAAAAAAAAAAAATCCAACCAGAAGCAGATTGGTTAATTCAAATCAATTGAATTTGTAAAATCTATAGAAGTGAGAAGAGGTGAGTAGTGTAGAACCTTTTGAACTAATTGCTGAAAGTTGCACAGAAGGTTCTTTCCAAGCTGCTTTCAGGAAGTGGCAAACAGAGGACGGGTTCAGGGGCGTGGCCTGTCAGCCATCACTGCCGATTTGGCGAGTAGGGGCAAATTCCCGCCACTGGTATGGACGAACCGTTCCCAATTAGCAGAAAACCACCACCGGCCTAGATAAAGCTCTGAGTCCTCAGAGAGGGGCGGCATATAAATCTAATAAATTATTATTATTATTATTATTATTATTATTATTATTATTATTATTATTAAAGATACAGTTGAGATGCTGGATTTTAAGCAATTTGGCAAATGTAACCTAAGCAATAGTGCCTTGCTGCAGTAGCAGGTTTGTTTGTCTGTCCGTCCGTCCGTCCGTCCGTCCGTCCATCCATCCATCCATCCATCCATCCATCCATCCATCCATCCATCCATCCATCCATCCATCTATCTATCTATCTATCTATCTATCTATCTATTTATTAAATTTGCAGCCGTCACGGTCCAATATGGTGTCCTGATAGCAAAAATGGAGCTGCCCATGCAGTTCCAGCTGACCGGTGGGCAGGCGCGCATATTGTCATAAGATTTGGCTTCTGCGCATGCGCCAGGAACCAAATCTTGTGTGAGGATGCACGCATGAGTGAGATTTCGGTGCATGCGCGGAAGCAAAAATAATTGGCGAAAATCACCGAAACCTCTTGCGTGTGCAACTTCTCACACACGATTTGGCTTCTGGTGCATGTACAGAAGCCGAATCTCACGCTGACACGCCCGTATCCACTTGCGAGACACATGCGCGTGTGCGCCAGTCACCAGGAGCGTTCCGGTAGCACTGGCAAAGAGGAACCCCCGCCTGCCTTAACTGCCATTATTTCCATTAATCTGGCTAAAACTCCACTTTGGAGTTTGGAGGCTAACCAATGTTATTGTCCAAATAAAAGAGACTAAATCAGTGATGGCGAACCTTTTTCCCTCGGGTGCCGATAGGAGCGTGCACGTATGCTATTGCGCATGCACGAGTGCCCAAACCTATAATTCAATTCCAAGGGAAGAGCCTTCTCGGTGGTGGCCCTGGTCCTCTGGAATCAACTCCCCCTGGAGAATAGAACCACCCTCATCCTCCTCATCTTTTGTAAGTTACTGAAGACCCACCTATGTTGCCAGGCATGGGGAAATTGAGATACCCCCAGTATAGTATGACTGTGTTGTATTATTATTATTATTATTATTATTATTATTATTATTATTATTATTATTATTAATTAGATTTGTATGCCGCCCCTCTCTGCAGACTCGGGGCAGCTCACAGCAATAATAAAAATAATATACAGTAACAAATCTAATATTTAAAAATATCTAAGAACCTCTTATTTAAAAGCAAACATACACACAAACATACTATGCATAAACTGTATAGGCCCGGGGGAGATGTCTCAATTCCCCCATGCCTGACAACAGAGGTGGGTTTTAGTGACGGGTTTTTTAGATGTTTTTTAAATATTGGATTTGTCACTTTTTTAATTATTATTGTGAGCCACCCTGAGTCTTCAGAGGGGGGCGGCACACAAATCTAATACATTATTATTATTAATTATTATTTCCCCATCCCACCTGGAGGCCCTCTGGAGGCTGGAAACGGCCTGTTTCCTAACTTCTAGTGGGCCCCAGGCTCCAAAGGCTTCCCTGGAGCTGAGGGAGAGTAAAAATTCCCTTCCCCATTCCCCCAGAGGCTCTTTGGAAGCCAAAAAGTAGCTGGCCATGGCACACATGCACATTGGAGCTGAGCTAGGGCAATGGGTCACGTGCCAGCAGATATGTCTCCGCGTGCCACCTGTGGCATCGGTGCCATAGATTCGACATCACTGGACTAAACCGTCACTTAATCATCTTTACCTAATAGCAGACATCTCCAATAACACAAAATTTCTGTTGCTAAGTGAGACACTTGTTAAGGGGATTTTTGCCCCATTTTATGCTGTTTCTTGCCACAGCTAAGTGAATCAGTGCAGTTCTTCTTCTTGTTATTATTTATTAGATTTGTATGCCGCCCCTCTTCGGAGACTCGGAGCGGCTTACAACAACAATATCTTTGGGACCGCCTCCTGCCGCACGAATCCCAGCGACCGGTTAGGTCCCACAGAGTCGGCCTTCTTCGGGTCCCGTCGACCAAACAATGCCGTCTGACGGGACCCAGGGGAAGAGCCTTCTCTGTGGGGGCCCCGACCCTCTGGAACCAGCTCCCCCCTGAGATTAGGATTGCCCCCACCCTCCCTGCCTTTCGTAAACTCCTTAAGACCCACCTCTGCCGTCAGGCATGGGGGAACTAAAACATCTCCCCCTTGCCCATGTTGTTTTGCCATTTGATTGATTGACTTTGTGCCTGTTTTTAATATATATTGGGACTGTTTTATGAATTTATTAATGTACTGTTTTTTATTATTGTTGTGAGCCGCCCCGAGTTTGCGGAGAGGGGCGGCATATAAATCCAATAAATCTAATCTAACAATACATAGTACAAATCTAATGGTTAAATTTTACCATGGTTGTTAAGTGAAGCAGGCTTTCCCATTGATTTTACTTGTCAACAGGTAAGAGTTTGTTTGTATGTTTGTTTATTTGTTCGATTTGTAGGCCGCTCTTATTTATTTATTTATTTATTTTATTATTTAGACTTGTATGCCGCCCCTCTCCGAAGACTCGGGGCGGCTCACAACAAAATAGAACAAATCATAAATAATCAGAAAACTTTAAAATTCTTCTTCTGAGACTCAGAATGACTTACAACATATTAATACATAACAATGGAAGAAATCGAAATTGGATAAAACATCACTATAAAACCCCTTTTATAGTGGTAGGTTGCAAAATAAGTGTAAATAAATAAAATAAATACATACATAAATAAAAGGGGGCGACATGACCCCAAGATGGACTGCAACCGTCATAAATATGAACCAATTGCCAAGCATCCAAATTTTGATCATGTGATCACAGGGATGCTTCAAAGGTGGTGAAGAATGAAAATTGGTCCCAAGTCACTTTTTCCAGGGATGTCGTAACTTCAAACGGTCACTGAATTAACTGTTGTAAGTCGGGGACTATCTGTATTTCTTTCTAAATTCATGACTGCAAAATAGCTTTAGAAGAGCAAAAACTACTTGCCCTGTTCTGCAGGAAAAATACTATCCCTAAACACGCAGCTTTCAGAAGTCACTTTAGAATATTTTTTTATGTTAGAAAGTTTAAGTCACAGATGTCTGTGGATGCTGGAGGTTTTCATATGTTTCCAGTGGGTGGTTATCTAGGCCTGTGATGGTGAACCTATGGCACGCGTGCTACAGGTGGCACATGGAGCCATATCGGAGGGCACATGAGGCTCCAACGTGCATGCACGCGCTAGCCAGCTGATTGTCGGCATTGGGGAAGGCCATTATTCCCCCCGGTGGCTCTGGAGTGCAAAAAACTGCCCAACCGGCAAACCGGAAGTTCAGAAAAATGGACTTCCGGTTTGCCCATTGGGGTGTTATTTGCACTCCGGAGTCTTCAGGGCAGCTTTTTGAAGCCCGTGGAGTGCGAAAAACACCCCAACGGGCAAACCGGAAGTCTGTTTTTCCGAACTTCCGGTTTGGCCATTTTTTTCACCATCCCAGGCTTCAGTGAGGCCTGTACACATGTGCAGGGATGGAGGAATTGTGCGCTTGCACAGGGGCAGCGTGGGGGGCAGGGCGTATGCGGGGGAGGGGAGGGAAAGGATGTGAGCACATACACACATCCTAACACATGCACACACACCCTTTTGGCACACAAACTAAAAAAGGTTCGCCATCACTGTTCTAGGCCAGCAGTTCCCAAATTGTGTTTATTTTATTTTATTTTATTATTTTATTTTATTATTTTATTATTATTATTATTTATTTATTCATTCATTCATTCATTCATTCATTCATATGACTTCTATGCCGCCCAATCCCGAAAAACTCAGGGCGGCTTACAACATAATATAATACAATACAAAAAGATACAGCAATAAAAAAAAGTTGAATATAATCTCCAAAAAACTAACCCCGATAAAACCCATTTATACAAAAGCCAGTCAAATCTTATGCGTGCACACCATTCATAAAATAAAATTTGGCCATGAAAGATGGACAATTGTGGACCCTCTGGTTCCACAAAAGCATGTTAGTCTGTGAAAAAGCTTAAAAATAAAATTTAAAGCCAATTTTAAAATAAAACGACCCAAAAACAACTATCATGTACCAAAATAAAAGTTGGTGGTTATATCTAAAATGTTTCCTCTTTATTTTTAAATTTACTGCATTGTGCAAAATGTTCGGACAGTAGGAGTAGATGAAAGACGTTGTGGGTTCTTAATAATAATGCTTAATAAAAATCAGGGATAGAGTTTAGGGTTCACTAAGGAAAAGTGTCTTCTAAAGGATGCCCAGTTTTCCAGCCCCCAAAATTGGGAACTGCTGGTCCAGGTCTTCATGGAATGGAGAAGGTTGGCAAATTGGCCGCGAAGTAAAATGGCCGCTCTACAAGAATACACAGCTCCTTGTTTCCTTATGTTAAATTGCCCCACACGCTATATCTGAAATTAGTGCCAGGACTGGTTTGACAGCAGGTGAATATGAGTTCTGGTGACTCATGGCCTCAAATATTAACATAGGATTTATTAATATTGACGGGAGGTGTGGGCTGCAACTTAAGTATGTGTACAGTCTTATCACGTGCTGCTATTTTGAGGAAGAGGATTCACTCCAGGTGACTAGTTATTTTTAAGCTGTTGGCACTCGGTGTGAAAAAGAGACAGCAAGGCTGTAAATTCAGATTAGCCGGCTGCCATTTTGAAATGGACTTTTCTTCGAAGGAAGCGAAATGCGATCCTTTATGGGTAGAATTAGAGAACAAACAAATATGGCTCCATCATTAAAAACCCAAAGTCTATCTTTTCTTTTCCTGTTGCTCTTTCTTTTCCTGTTGCTCTTCTCTTCCCTATTCACAAATGCTGTTCCCAATAAAGGTGTGGGCAACATAAGCATCATTTTCCAGAAGAATCAGTAACAGGCCATTTTTCTCTGACATTGAGTTGTCATAGATCAGAGGTGGGGAACGATGGCTCCTTTATGACTTGTGGACTTCCACTCCCAGAATTCTTGAGCCAGCATAGAGTTGAAATTCATAGGTCATAAAAGGACCATCGCTCCCCACCCCTGACATAGAGCAGGGTAGGCAAAGTTGGCTCTTCTATGATTTGTGGACTTCAACTCCCAGAATTCCTGAGTCAGTCATGCTAGCTCAGGAATTCTGGGAGTTGAAGTCCACATTTCATAGAAGAGCCAACTTTGCCTACCCCGTCATAGAGTCTTCTTAAATATGATGGCCATTTTGAACCTCTATCTTCTCATCCTGCATCCAAAGGCTCACAAAAACTCATGCCATAATAAGGAATATTTTAATGTTTCAAGGTTTTTGGGTGTCTTTCAGGTGGGGGTTCCAACGTACCACTGCTTCAGGTGCTGATGTGCATGCAGCCCCAGATGACCAGTGCGCGCACACATCGTAGTGAGATATAGCTTCTGTGCATGCACAGGAAGCAAATCTCGTGAGAAGACGCGTAAACGCATGAGATTTCGGTGATTTTTTTTTTTTGCTTTCGCGCATGCGCGTAACTAAAAAAATCACAGAAAATCCCCAAAATCTCTCGTCCTCTCGTGAGATTTTGCTTCACATGCACAGAAGCCAAATATCGCTCCGATGTGCCCACAGGCCACCTGGAACTGTGAACATAGTTCCATTTCTGCTACCGGAATGGTGTTTCCTGCCCTGTTCCAGTAGGAACCCAATACTGGTGTCTTTGTTAAGTATTCAGGAAGCGTGGCACAGTGGTTAGAATGCAACACTGCAGTTCGATTCTCGCCGGCTCAAGGTTGATTCATCCTTCCCTCTTTCCGAGGTCGATAAAATGAGGAGTCAAATGGTTGGGGCCATATACTGACGCTGCAAACTGCTTAGGGAGCGCTGTAAAAGCACTGTGAGCCTAAGTGCTATTGCTATATCACTGATGCAGGGCACAACTACTTGTTTATTCTAGTCCAACATTTCCTGAGCTTCCCTATGTGTATCATTCACTCCTTCACTCGAAATAGAATACCTTACGAGAGTAGACTTTCAATCCTGGGCCTAGAAAGCCTAGAACTAAGACGCCTTAAACAAGATCTAAATATTGCCCACAAGATCATATGCTGCAACGTCTTGCCTGTCGGCGACTACTTCAGCTTCAACCACAACAACATAAGAGCACACAACAGATTTAAACTTAATATTAACCGCTCCAAACTTGACTGTAAAAAATATGACTTCAGTAACCAAGTTGTCGAAGCGTGGAACTCATTACCGGACTCCATAGTGTCATCCCCAAACCCCCAACACTTTACCCTTAGATTATCTACAGTTGACCTATCCAGATTCCTAAGAGGTCAGTAAGGAGCGAGTACAAGTGCACTAGAGTGCCTTCCATCCCCTGTCCTATTGCTCTCCTATATCTCCTATACCTTTCTTCTATTCCTATATCTCTTCTTCTATTCTTTCATTGATATGTTCTATTACTATATCTTCTTTTCTATTATTTCTTAGATATATTTTACTATGAATATCTCCTCTATAACCTTCATCATGTATTTTACTATGTGTATATAGATATATACCCACTAAAACCCTCATTGTGTATTGGACAAAATAAATAAATAAATAAATCATATCTTTATGGTAGTTTAAAGAGTATTAATGCGCATTTAGGGTAATGCATATAACGACTACAGGTAGGAAAATGAAATGGGAGCTGTTTTGTTTATTACTCAGCCAATCTGGAATGAATGGAAGCTGTACACTAGGTGGACTAAGTCAAGCATTCCTCTCCATGTTTCCTAATGGCTGGGAGAGAAAAAGTAGGGCGCATCCCATCCATTAGCTTTTGCCAGCCTTTGTTTTTAGCAGTGCAGCTTGTTTTACGTATAAAAAGCATTAGAGTAGCCCCCTGTGGATCAGATCAAAAGCTTATCTAATCCATCATCCTGTTTCCTACAGTGGCCGGCCAAGTCCCTCTGAGAAACCCACCAGCTGTTTGACAGGTCGTGTCATTTTGTTCCCCAGCATGTGAGGCCTGTTTGGCAGCCTGTCGGAGATACTATATCAGGTCACCATCATAACCAGTTCCTGTTCATTTCCTTATCCACCACAATTTTCCCCAGGCCATAAACAGCAGCTGGCAAGTTGAATTCATCTGGTGGGGCTAAATGGGGATGGCTGATATATCAGAGTGTAAATATTGGTGGAGGTGGAGATAGGGGTGCAGCGGGCCTTACCTTCTGTGGTTCTTCAATTAGCTGTTTTTTTACCCATGTCTGTTCTTCTTCACTGTTTGCAGGTTTCAAATCTGGGGTTTAAATAGGGGTCATTTCCCTGCTTTCCGTTTTTTTAAAATTTAAATTAAATGTATAAAAATACAAGTGAAATGAAAAGGAAAATAATGGGGAAAGTGGGAGGGAGAAGTATGGCATAAAGTAGGGAGGGAGGGAGGGAGAGAGGAAAGAAGGAGGAAGGGAGGGAAGGAGGGCAGGAAGGGAGGGAGGGAGGAAGGAAGGAAAAAGAAAAAGGGAAAAGAAAGAAAGAAAGAGAGGGAAAGAGGAAGGAAGGAAGTAAGAATGTAGGAAAGAGAGAGGAAGGAAGGAGAGAGAAAGAAAGAAAAGAAAGAAGGAAAGAAAGTAAGAGAGAGAAAGAGGAAGGAAGGAAGGAAGGAAGAATGTAGGAAAGAGAGAGGAAGGAAGGAGAGAGAGAGAGAGAAAGAAAGAAAAGAAAGAAGGAAAGGAAAGTAAGAAAGAAAGAGAGGGAAAGGGGAAGGAAGGAAGGAAGGAAAGAAGGAAGGAAGGAAGAATGTAGGAAAGAGAGAGGAAGTAAGGAGAGAAAGAAAGAAAAGAAAGAAAGAAAGAGAGAGAAAGAGGAAGGAAGGAAGGACGGATGTAGGAAAGAGAGAGGAAGGAGAGAGAGAGAGAAAAGAAAGAAGGAAAGAAAGAAAGAAAGAAAGAAAGAAAGAAAGAAAGAAAGAAAGAAAGAAAAAGCATTTACTTCTGGCTTTTTTCATTGCAGTAAAATAAAATAATAACATGACAGTATCAATTTTTTACTTTTGCATTCTTAATAATGTACCAACCATTTCTATAACAACAAACCAGTCTAATCAGCAAATCTCATTTTTCTTTCACTCCCTCTCAAGCACAAAATCTATAAGCTGTTCCCCAATAGAAACTGAGTTGGATCTATTCGTTTTCTCTTTTCCCTACCTCCTTGTTAGCACGCCACCAGATCCTGATTTGATTGCAATCGTAACAGAGGAGGAGATCCATTTAGCTTGCTTACTGCATGTTTATTCTGAACAAAGCCCAGACTAGTCTTTCGGGGGGGGGGGGGGGGGGCTGTTTCCCAAAAAACGAGGGTGCATGCTGGAATTGTACATCTCTGTTTACACAAGGGGATACCAGCACACCTGGTTTGAGGTCCAGGTATTTCTCCATCCAAGTGGCAAGAATTGCTCCTGTTCCACTTCTAATTGAGAAGGTGGGATCTTCATTCTATGGGTGTTTTTCTCCTCTTAGTTTGCAGATTCAGGGAGATCTTGTTAGTTCTGAGGTTGAGGCAGATCGAATCTCTGGTGGTGCCATAATCAACTTTGCCTGCCAGGTTGATAAGCTCAGATCCTGCCCTTCCTGGCACATCTCTCTCCTTCCTGCCCAATGCCATCTCTCACATGTTCTCCTATAAATAGCTGAGATTCTGCAGGTTGCTGTGGTGACAGCGGCTGGGTGAGAGATCCAGCCGGGTGTAAGGGGGGAAGGGGTTGATGCTGAGAAGAGGGCAGAGCAAAGAGTGAGGTCACTTGCTTTGACCCCCCTCCACCCCCCATACACACCTCTCTCACTTTTCTCCCTTCCCTTTGCTTTGCTGGGCTCATGATGTCGTCCCGAGTCTTCGGAGAGGGGCGGCATACAAATCTAATTCATAATAATAATAATAATTTGCTTCCTGGACTTCAAATGTTAGAGTAGGGTTTCGTAGAAGCTAGCCCACCCAGATAGCCAAAGCAGCTAACCTGCCTGCCTCAGACCAGGAACCTTTGTCTTGAAGATAATTGAAGACACATACTGCAGAGTTTCTTAGGAAAATACAGTGGTACCTCTACTTAGGAACTTAATTCATTCTCTGACCAGGTTCTTAAGTAGAAAAGGTTTGTAAGAAGAAGGCATTTTTCCCATAGGAATCAATGTAAAGTCAAATAATGTGTGCGATTAGATAAACCAAAGGGAGGGTGGAGGCCCTGTTTCCTCCCAGGAGATTCCTAGAGAGGCCCCACAAAGGTTTCTCCCTGCCCTTTCCGGCCCTGTTTCCTCCCAGGAGATTCCTAGAGAGGCTCCACACAGGGTTCTCCCCCCCTTGTCTGGCCCTGTTTCCTCCCAGGAGATTCCTAGAGAGGCCCCATGGAGGCTTCTCCCTGCCTTTTCCGGCTACAGTTTCAGAGGCTCAGGTTTGTAAGTGGAAAATGGTTCTTGAGAAAAGGCAAAATAATAATAATAATAATAATAATAATAATAATAATAATAATAATAATAACAACAACAACAACAACAACAACAAATTATTAGATTTGTATGCCGCCCCTCTCCGAAGACTCGGGTGGTTCACAACAATGACTCACAACAACAAAAAATCTTAAACACCCAGTTCTTATCTAGAAAGGTTCGTAAGTAGAGGCATTCTTAGGTAGAGGTGCCACTGTATTTACTTCTTTCATAGCAAACCTACACTAACTATTTACACTGTAGCTATCTCTCTAGCAGTTACTATACAAAGTACTCACAATTCTCTACTATTCTCAGTTACAATATTCAGTTACAATTCTTCACCCACCACAGGCCACATTAATTCACGAGCCACTGTAAACCATACAAAGCTGCAATACTGTACCTTCAAACCAAGCCACAAGCCACACCTATGCAAAGGTGCATTATGTATATATACTTTTGTCAGCCAATCAGATCACATTACCATCTGCATATTCACTGTGACTAAGCGGTTTTACATTGTTGGAAGTCATTACAATTCTTCTCCCTGCAATTTGGAATATTGCATCAAGTAGGCCCCGATCCTGGCATTAAACGTTTTACATCCGTTGGCAGGCACTCTGCAGTGGGCCGATTGGAATGTCTTCTGGTCAGGGAGATAATCTGCCTAATGTCTCACTTTCCTCCTTTCCCCACCCACCTTGTTTTCCCAGAGGTGCCTTCTCGGAGGTGGTGCTGGCGGAAGAGAAATCGACTCAGAAATTGGTGGCCATCAAATGCATCGCCAAGAAGGTGCTCGAAGGAAAAGAGACCAGCATTGAAAACGAAATTGTCGTGCTGCACAAGTGCGTGGTAACCTCTTCCTTCTTCTTTTCCTTTTTCAGACTCTTTATCAGTCTGGCTCAGAAAAAAATAGATGCTGGAATCCAGATCTTTTCCGAACTGGGACCAATGTACAGGGGGTGGACAAAAAAATGGAAACACCTTGATGATGATGATAAGGATGATAAGGATGATGATGATAATAATAATAATAACAATTATTATCATCATCATCATCATCAAGGTGTTTCCATTTTTTTGTCCACCCCCTGTACATTGGTCCCAGTTCGGAAAAGATCTGGATTCCAGCATCTATTTTTTTCTGAGCCAGATAATAATAATAATAATAATAATAATAATAATAATAATAATAATAATAATAATAATAATAATAATAATAATAATAACAACAACAACAACTATTATTATTATTATTATTATTATTATTATTATTATTAATTAGATTTGTATGCCGCCCCTCTCCGAGGACTCAGAGCGGCTCACAAATCCAGATTTGGAATCCAGATTTGTGAAGCTCCCTTTGAACAGTTTTTGTGGAAACTGGGTTCTGTATGTGTCTATTGAGCTCTGCAGTGATTTTAGGAGCTGCGGTCTTGCGATCCGCTCTAACAATTCGCTTTAGAGTCCGACAATCTCTCTCAGACAACTTCGACTTTCAACCAGACCTGTGCTTGGCTGAGGACGTTTTCCCTTCTCTTTCAAAAGCAGTCATTATTTTGGAGACATTACCTCTTGAAACGCCAAACATTCGGGCGCTTTCTGTTAGGCTAGCACCTGCCATCCGAGCACCAACAATTTGGCCTCTTTGAAAGCCTGAGAGGTCTGCCATTTCTAGAAGGTTATAACCAATTTCCTTAAATTTCTGTTTAAAAAAAGGTAGTTTAAAAAAACATATCAAATAACAGAATTTAAAAAACCATTAAAATATGTCAAGTTTTGATTGATTTGAACATGCTCAAACATTATGATGCCAAAAAGTCAAGTGTTTCCATTTTTTTGTCTACCCCCTGTAGTTGCTTTGGAAAGTTCAGAAGCAAAACAAACCAGGAGCAACTAACCTCTAGGCCAGGGGTGTCAAAATTAAGGCCCGGGGGCCAGATCCAACCCATATTGTGCTTAGATCTGGCCCACAGGGCCAGCTCGGAAACAGCAAAGGACTGGCCCATCAACACAAACAGAGCTTGGCTGTGGCGGCCTCCTGCAGCGTTCTGCCAGGGAAATTGGAGCTTGGGAAGGCTGCGTGCGGATCTCCCCCAGGTCAAATGCCAGTTTTCGCTGGCAGAGGGCCGTCGCAGCTGAAAATGAAGCCCTTTTGCTAGCTGAGGGTTGAAGGATGTTGAACTGGCCATGTCCTTGGACACACCCAGTTCCCTTTCCCCCCCACAGGTCAAACGCAACCCTGATGCGGCCTTCAATGAAATTGAATTTGACACTCCTGTTCTATTATGAGCCTTTTTTAAAAATGAGCCTTGGTGGCGCAGTGGTTAGAGTGCAGTACTGCAAGCTGCTTCTGCTGACTGCTGGCTGTAGTTCACCAGTTCAAACTTCACAGGATCAAGGTTGACTCAGCCTTCCATCCTTCCGATGTGGGTAAAACGAGGAGCCAGATTGTTGGGGGGGCAATAGGCTGACTCTGTAAACCGCTTAGAGAGGGCGGTAAAGCACTGTGAAGCGGTGTACAAGTCTAAGTGCTATTGCTATTGCATCTGTCCAAGATTTGCTTCCTGACACATCACGAGGGATTCGGATTAGGGACGTTGTCCCTTGCTTGTTGCTTCTTTGTCGAGTTGCAAAACGTGCAGGAGAATGTCACACGTTTCTGCTGTAACACTTTTTTTATTGTATAAATGAGCAGCAGAGCAAAGGAGAAACCCTGGTACAGATAGTCCTCGACTTACAACCACAATGGAGCCCCACCTTTCTCTTGGTAAGCAACACATAGGCTAACTGAGTTTGGTCTCACTTTGCGACTTTTCTTGCCACAGTTGTTAATCACCGCAATGGTTAAGTTAGTAACCTGATATGTAACCCAAATCTGGCTTCCCATTGCTTGGGAGAACGTTGCAAACCGTGATCAAATGAACCCAGGACACTACAACCACCATATATATGAGTTTAATTGCCAAACATCTGGATTGTGGTGCGGCATACAAATCTAATAAATAATAATAATAACAACAACATGCGGTAGGGAAAGCAAGTAGGATGCTTGGCTGCATAGCTAGAGGTATAACAAGCAGGAAGAGGGTGTGTAACTATAGCCCCTTCACGGCCTGTGGACTTATCACAAAAGGGCTTTTTCCTGATCTTTCTTCTTCTTCTTCTCTTTGAAAATATTTTGCTTCTCATCCAAGAAGCTTCTTCAGTTATAATTTTAGTTTCCATTAATCTTGATAGCCATTAGCTAAAACATTTGAGATTGGGAAAATTGCCTTACCCAAATGGTAGAGATTTAGATTTCCTTGGTGAGGTGATTTTCCTTCCTTCCTTCCTTCCCTACCTCCTTCCCTTCCTTCCTTCCTCCTTCCCTCCCTCTTTCCCTCCTTCTCTTCCTTCCCTCCTTCCTCCTCCCTGCCTCTGTCCTTCCTTCCTTCCCTCCCTCCCTCTTTCCCTTCCTTCTCTCCTTTTTTCCTTCCTTCCTTCCCTTCCTCCTTCACTTCCTTCTCTCCTTTTTTCCTTCCTTCCTTCCCTTCCTCCCTCCTTCACTTCCTTGCTTCCCTCCTCCCTCCCTCCTTCCCTTGCTTCCCTCTTTCCCTCTTTCCTTCCTTCCTTCTATACTTCTTCCCTTTCTTCCCTTCCATCCTTCTTCCCTCCCTCTTTCCCTTCCTTCCTTCCTCCTTCCCTCCCTCTTTCCCTCCGTCCCTCTTTCTCTTCCTTCCTCCTTCCCTCCCTCTGTCCTTCCTTTCCTCCCTTCCTCCCACTTTCCCTTCCTTCTCTCCTTCCTTCCCTCCTCCCTCCCTCCTTCCCTTCCTTCCCTCTTTCCTTTTTTCCTTCCTTCCTCCCTCCTTCCCTCCCTCCTTCTCTCTTTCCTTCCTTCCTTCCTTCCTTCCTTCTAGCCTTCTTCCCTTTCTTCCCTCCTTCCTTCCTTCGTTCCTCCCTCCCTTCTCTTTGCAGTGTCCTTGTCCAAGGAAGTCTAGTTTGAAGTGGGACATTTAGAATTGGGTCGAGGAGCGATAGGTCCTCGATATGATTCAGTTTCCATTCGCAGTTGCCTCAAAGCAAGCACATCAGTGGCCTCCTGCACCAGCCAAGATGTCCTTTTTTTAGTTACCCTATCTGATGTGGAATATCAGCTTTTCTGAAAATAGTCCAGGTTGGCACCACACCGTGTTTTCTTGTGACCAGAACAAGCCGTGTGACTCTGACCGTCCATTGCTCATGCTTCACTAGGGCAAACTATCTGAGTGCTCTGGCATGACCCCCTTTGCTGGCTATTCGGCTGTAATTGTCACATTCTCTGCCTGTGACGAAGTGGGAGCTCTTCTCAGCGTTCCCAAGACCTACTCGTGAGTTTTCAAGTGATCGGTTCTCCTTGCTTACCATCAAGTATCACCAAACAGAGAGCTGTTCCACTGGTTGCATCACTTTCGTTGTCAGAAAGTTCCTCCTTATTTCCAGGTTGAATCTCTCCTTGGTCAGTTTCCATCCATTATTTCTTATCTGGCCTTCTGGTGCCTTGAAAAACAGCCTGAACCCCCTCCTCCCTCTGGCAGCCCCCTCAAGTACTGGGACACTGCTATCATGCCTCCCCTGATCCTTCTCTTCACCAGACTATCCATACCCGGTTCCTGCAACTCTTTGTATGCTATAGTTTCCAGTTCCCTAATCATCCTGGTTGCTCTCTACTTTCTATAGAGCAGTGGTTCTCAACCTGGGGGTCGGAACCCCTTGGGGGGTCGAATGACTGTTTCACAGGGATTGCCTAAGTCCAAGACAAATTTCGCCCTTGGCTTATAAAATTTATGCATGGTATGTCTGTATGTATGATTGGTGTCTTAAATTAGGGTTTTTTAAATTAACTTAAATATTAGATTTGTTTATATTGTCCTATTGTTGTTGTTAGCCACCCCAGTCTACGGCATACAAATGAAATAAATAAATAATGAATGAATGAATGAACGAACGAACAAACAAACAAACAAACAAACAAACAAATAAATGGTGTTAGGAACTAAATCTTCTATTATGGCGCCTTGGAACGTATTTTTACAATCCAGCCAATCAGCCATTTACAGTGGAGGGTGTCCCTCTTACCTTCCTGCCAATCAGCTTAAAGCTCTGTTGGGAGAATTGACGCTAGACTTATGGTTGGGGGTCACCACAACATGAGGAACTGTGTTAAGGGGTCGTGACATTAGAAAGGTTGAAAAATACTGCTCTAGAGTTTCAATGTCTTTTTTGTAGTGTGGTGATCAAAACTGGATGCAGTACTCTAGCTATGGCCTAATTAAAGCTTCATAGTGTGACCTCAGTACCTCCCTTGTCCTTGTAATGCAGTGATTTTCAACCTTTTTTGAGTCGTGGCACATTTTTTACATTTACAAAATCCTGGGGCACACCACCAGCCAAAATTACACAAAATGACACTCTAACGCAGTACATATTATACATATAGTTAATAATATACTGTAGTTTCTAAATGTATTTATACTCACTTAGTGTGAAACCTGGGCCTGTTTCAATGAACACAAAAGGGATATTTATTTATTTACTTACTTACTTACTTACTTACTTACTTACTTACTTACTTACTTACCTACTTACTTACTTATTTACTTATTTATTTACTTATTAACTTATTTCCTTATTTACGTATTTATTTATTAGATTTGTATGTCGCCCCTCTCCGCAGACTCGGGGCGGCTAACAACAGTAAAAAGACAACGTAAACAAATCTAATATTTAAAAAATCTAAAAACCCCAATTTAAGAGATCAGTCATACATACAGTCATACCATACATAAATTTTATAAGCCATGGGGAAGGAAATATTTCATTCTCCACTTGCACTGCTTCGGAGAGTCCAACATGGGTTAATCTTCAGCCTAGCTGGAAGGGACTGAGTTAAAAATTAGCATAATTTACTGGTCCAACCCCCATGCTGCCCTTTCCGGGTCAGTCTAAAAAACTCAGTCATAGTGTAGGGACACATGAGTTTTTCCTCCTAGGACTCTTAGAGTCTAGGGGTAGTTTTAATTGTTTTTATTTGCTGTTAATTGTATATTTATCTGTATTAACTGTTAGATAATAAATATACTAACTGTACTTAATGAATTTTTCTCCTTTCTATTTCTATTCCAGAATTATGGAGCAGCACACCTTGTGTGATTGGGCCCCTGCTCTGTGGAGTAGGGCCCCAAATTCGTCTCTCCCAGTTCGGAGCCTATTCCCTGCGTGGGTACAGCTCCCAAGACTGGATGTTACCGGTGATGAAGGTCCCTGGCCTGCGCGGCCATACCGTTCCTTGCAGCAGGAGGAGATTCAAATCTCCCGCCACAGAACGACACCGGCAGAGGTCCCCGGCCTGCGCGGCCATACCTCAGGGCGAAGCGTTCTCTCCTTTACTATGCTGGGCCAGAGCGAGCAATTTGAAATTCCCGCCCAGAAACGCCGCCCGGGATCGGATTTAAACCGATTATTCCCCTTTGCCGCCTGAGTCGGCTACATAAGGGAGGGGCCATTACAAGATGGCGCGGCACACAGGGAGCCGCCATTTTGAAGCAACCGACTTCCGGCCTAGGTCCTAGAGGGGCAGGAAGAGACCGGATTTCCTGTTACACAGGAAAAAGAATAGCGGTGGCCATTTTTTCGCTCGGTAATACTGGTTATAACAAAAGAAAAGGCTCTTTCCTCCATTTTCACGTTGCGGAGGCTTGAAATTAACTCCCCAATGGCTGATCTTCCACAGCAGGGGACAGCAGAGCCCTCAGCCACAAAGGCCAAGGAGAAGACACACTCCTCAAAGGCAAAATCAAAAACCTCTCAGTCATCATCGGGATTAAGAGAGGCCGAGCGTCGAATTAAAGCATTGGAGGAGCAACTAGAGGCTCAGAAGCAATGCAATGCCACTGCCTCATCAGTGCCAGGTCAGAGTGGGGGTATGATAACTGGAACTCCAACAAGACTCCCAGAGGGAAGTGGTTTGGCAACAGACAGGGACTGGTCTCCAGATAGGTTCGGGGGCCCATCCCAGGTGGCAGATCCCATAAGACCTGAGATTGCCAGGCCATCCTCTGTCTCTCCTGCATGGCACATGCCGCCCCCACCATTGCCTACTGCCACATTCACCCCAACAGCTGCGGGGCTCAGATCATCTCCAGATACCTGGCAACGCCTGCCACCAGCCTTGCAGGATATGATCGCTTCAGCATATTCGCATGGCATAGTAACGGGAGTGCAACAAGCAAATGCACCTCCTGCCTCTCCAAATCCTCCCCCTCCTCATTCCCTACAAAGGAATATTTGGGCAGCACCGGCTCCCCAATCCCCTGCTCATGACTCCTTCCTAGAAGATCCTGCATTCAGAGGGCAGGGCTCAGAGCCAGATGATGGCCTATCTGAGGATGAGGGAGCACCCCCGGAACCACCAACATATACAGGTCTCTTTAGACCCGCTATCTTTCGTGTACTGCTTAATAAAGCAAAGATGACTGTGGCTTTGGGCACCCCTGAAAAGGCCACAGATTCTGCATCAGCCCCTCCTCCAGCCTCGAGGGTGCTCACGGAGATCCAGAGGGATGCTGACCTTATACCAGCCCCTAAACTCTTTTTGGACAATGTACAGAGGCCTTGGCAATATCCAGCAGCTGCTCTAGGCCCAACAGCTTCTGAGCGTAAATTTTACGCATTTGAGCCAGAATTGGAAAAGTTACTTGAATTTCCAACGGTAGATGCTCCGATTGCAGCTCTAGTATCTAACGCATTAGTCCCTTCCGAGGTGGCAGATGGCCTAAAACCGGAAGATCGGAAGGCAGAGGCAATTAATAAAAAAGCTCACCAGATGTCGGCATGGGCCCTCAAAGCGGCTTCGGCAGCCTCATTCTTTAACAGAGCTTCGGTCCTTTGGCTCCAAGAAATGCTCTCGAAGCTGGGACCTGAGGAGGGTCGCTTAAGACAGGACCTTAACAAGTTGCTAGCCGCGGCAGAATTCTCGGCGGATGCCACTCTGTCTGCATCTCGTTTCTCCTCACGAGCCCTAGCAGCAAACCAGTCATCCCGACGCTTACTCTGGCTCTGGACTTGGCAAGCTGACGCCAAGTCCAAAGGACGTCTAGCCTCGGCCCCATTTGATGGGTCAAGATTGTTTGGAGAATCTCTTGACAAAGTCCTTGTGGAAGACAAGGACAAGAAGAAAGTCATGCCTAGAACTTACAGAAGGCAGGAAAGACGCACTGCTCCATACTTTAGGTGCCAGCCCTTTCGAGCCGAATCTTCCCCCTCTGCACCCCAGGCTGGAAGATCATATACCCAGGGGTCCTACTCCCAACTGTCCTACAGAGGGGACAGGGGTGGCTTTGGAGATAGGAACAGGCAGTTCCAACAATCAAGGAGGACCTATAGAGGTTCCAACAGGGGAGGCTTTAGAAGGAACAAATGACTCGACCAAGTCAGTTCCCATAGGGGGGCGGCTGCAGCACTTCACCGCCTCCTGGGCATCTATGTCCACCGACACTTGGGCCATAAATACCATAACTCAAGGACTCACCCTAGAGTTTACCCTGAATCCTCCAAACAGATTTCTGGAGTGTCCGGTTCTCTCCAACAATCACAAGCGCAACCTCCTTTACCAAGAAATTCATCATCTTTTTCAAATCAAGGCCATCGAGAAGGTTCCTCCACACCAGGAGAAGCAGGGGTACTATTCCATAGTGTTTATAGTACCCAAAGCCTCAGGGGGTTGCCGCCTCATCCTCAACCTGAAGCAGTTGAACCTATACATAAAATACCGCAGGTTCAAGATGCACTCTCTAAGGACCATACTATCCGCAATACGTCAACAGGACTGGCTGACGTCAATAGACCTCAAAGAGGCATACCTCCATGTCCCAGTGCATCCAGATTCCAGGAAATACCTCCGGTTTTGTTTCGAAAACCACCATTTCCAGTACAAGGCCATGCCTTTTGGCCTATCGTCAGCTCCCAGGACCTTTACAAAGTTATTGGACATCCTCACCGCGGAGCTACGGACACGCCCGCTACGACTGATGGCGTATCTGGACGATATTATCATACTGTCCAGCAGCTACAGTCGGGCACAACGCGACCTGTCGGAGACTATAGAGACCCTGGCAGAGGCGGGGTTCTCAATCAACTACCAAAAGAGTCATCTCATACCGACCAGGTACTTACCCCACCTAGGTACCTACATAGACACCACGGAAGGCAAGGTCTTCCTATCATCAGACCGCCAGGTCAAGGTCACGTCGCTGATCACAGAAGTGCAACGCAACCGTACAGTAACGTTGGCTTTTCTGTCCCAGCTGTTGGGAGTTCTCATCTCCTGCATAGACATTGTTCCCTGGGCCAGACTACATGCCAGACCACTGCAATGGTTTCTCATTCCTTTTCAACAGAACCGGACCAGCCACTCTTCCAGGTTGGTGACAATCTCACCAGAAGTACACAGATCGCTCCCATGGTGGAAGTCGTCAGCGCTACATCAAGGGTCGCCGTTCCTACTACAACAAGAGGTGACGATAACTACGGACGCGAGCCTCTCAGGTTGGGGAGCTCACTCCGAGGTAGGGATGGCCCAAGGATTATGGAGTCCAGAGGAACTCGCATGCACCAACATCAATTACTTGGAACTCAGAGCGGTCCACCTGGCTCTACGACACTTCACGGGCCTGGTGAGGGGCCGAAATGTACTGATACTTACAGACAATGTGGCAACCAGGGCACACATCAACCATCAGGGCGGCACGAAATCAGGTCGCCTGATGAGAGAATCCCAGTCCCTGTTCAGGTGGGCAGAGCAACACCTCGCATCTCTGCGAGCAGAGCACATATCCGGCACCTCCAACATACAGGCGGATTGGCTCAGTCGGACCACTATCGACCCGACAGAGTGGAGCCTGAGTTCGGATCTTTTCCAGGACATTGTGCGCAGATTTGGGACTCCAGCAGTGGACCTATTCACCACCTGCCACAACAGCCACCTACCGAGGTTCTTCTCGAGGTTCCCCTCACCAGGAGCGGAACAAATCAATGCTCTAGCCTGCCCGTGGCCGAGGGAGCTGCTGTATGCATTCCCTCCCGTCTGCCTAATACCGAGGGTAATACACAAACTATTACAAGAACAAGCAGAAATTCTCCTGGTAGCTCCTCATTGGCCCAGACGCCCTTGGTTTGCGGACCTAGTGGACCTTTCAATTTCTCCCCCTTGGCGCATTCCACATCACAAGGTGGTACTGACACAGGGGTCAGTTTGCCACCCAGACCCCCAGTGGTGGAGTCTTGCCGTGTGGCACTTGAGGGGGAGAGATTAAGGAGGGAACGGGTTCCGGATAAAGTGATATCCACCATGCAAGCAGCACGCCGTCCTTCCACAACACGAATTTACCAAGCTACATGGAAGGCTTACTGTTCCTTCTGCAGAGCTCGTAATCAGGAGCCGCAGTCACCATCAGTGATCCAGATTCTGGAGTTTCTACAAGCCGGCCTGGATAAAGGACTGGCCCCAAATACACTTCGCAGACAGACGGCAGCTATTGCCACAATACTTAAGATGGATTTTGCTACTCCAATCTCCCAGCACCCATGGATTCGGGACTTCATTAAAGGAGCAGCAAACATTAGACCCCCTACTATACACCGTTTCCCCACATGGGATCTACCACTAGTGTTACAGGCCCTCACGGAGCCTCCCTTTGAACCTTTGAGGGAGATACCGCTACGTCTGTTATCACTAAAGACGGCCTTCCTCACTGCAATCACATCGGCAAGAAGGGTCTCCGAACTCTCAGCCTTATCAGTACGACCTGACTTATGCATCTTCCACACCAACAGGGTGGTCCTCCGACCAGATCCTGCATTCCTACCTAAGGTGAACACGGTTTTTCACAGATCTCAGGACATTGTTCTCCCAGACTTTTGTGCCCAGGGGTCTCATCCACTGGAACTAAGATGGCACAAATTGGATGTTAGACGGGCCATAAAACTTTATATTAGACGGACTAATACCTTTAGAAAAACGGAGGCCCTATTTGTTTCATATTTTCCAGCATCTATGGGGTGTAAAGTCTCACCCAAGACAATTAGTTGCTGGATTCGTTCCTGCATCATCACGGCATACAAGTCAAGGTCTACGCCGATACCGAAGGGCATCACAGCACACTCAACTAGGAGTGCGGCCACCTCAGCGGCATGGACGACACAGGCCCCAATTGACGATATTTGCCGGGCAGCAACTTGGGCCACACCTAATACATTCGTAAAACATTACAGATTGGACACTTTCGCTTCTGCTGAAGCAGCCTTCGGACGCAGAGTACTGCAGAGAGTTTGCACCGATACTGCGCCCCTGGTCCAGCCTTTCCCCCCCTAATAAGTTAAGCTTGGGTATATCCCATGTTGGACTCTCCGAAGCAGTGCAAGTGGAGAAGAACCGTTGCACTTACCTGAACGGTCTTCTCGCTGCACTGCAAGGAGAGTCCAAACCCACCCGGCGGTTTAGGCCCAGGGTCTCAGGGTTGTCATAGTTTGAGTTGCTTTCAAGTTAGTTAATCAATAAAGTTCCTTGTTTGACTATCACTATGACTTCGTTTTATTGTAAGACTGACCCGGAAAGGGCAGCATGGGGGTTGGACCAGTAAATTATGCTAATTTTTAACTCAGTCCCTTCCAGCTAGGCTGAAGATTAACCCATGTTGGACTCTCCTTGCAGTGCAGCGAGAAGACCGTTCAGGTAAGTGCAACGGTTCATTCCCCCATGCCTGACAACAGAGGTGGGTTTTTACGAAAGGCAAGGAGGGTGGGGGCAACTCTGATATCTGGGGGGAGTTGGTTCCATAGGGTCGCCACAGAGAAGGCCCTTCCCCTGGGTCCCGCCAAACGACATTGTTTAATCGACGGGACCCGGAGAAGGCCAACTCTGTGGGACCTAACTGGTTGCTGGGATTCGTGCGACAAAAGGCAGCCCCGGAGATATTCTGGTCCGATGCCATGAAGGGCTCTATAGGTCATAACTAACACTTTGAATTGTGACCGGAAACCGATCGGCAACCAATGCAGACTGCGGAGTGTTGGAGTAACATGGGCATATTTAGGGAAGCCCATGATTGCTCTCGCAGCTGCATTCTTGATATCCTATCAGGAAAGGTAGTTTGGGGACCCATGTTTAATTTCCCCACGGCACACCTGACCATGTCTCACGGCACACTAGTGCGCTGCGGCACCCTGGTTGAAAAACACCACTCTAATGTATCCCTCTATTAATGCAGTTTAGGATTGCATTGGCTTTTATTGGCTGCCGCTACACACTGATGGCTCATGTTTACCTGGCTGTCTACTAAGACTCCAAGATCCCTCTCGCAGCTGAAACAAACAAGTTGAAAAGTTCATTTAAGAGGAAAGAGCTATGCAAAGTCTCTGGGATGAATGATTTATTGCTGAAGTAGTTTATTTAAAAAAAACATGAAAGAAAACATTAGCTAACATGATAAAGGCAACAGGGAGGTGAAAGCACACTTGTTCGGTATCTTATCTCCTGCCTCCAGGTAACAAATATTAGTTTTAGTCCAAGGATTTGGGCATTCAGTTAACTCTGTATTTACTTTATCGTTGCTTTTTTCTTCTTTTTGCTGTCTTTCTTTAAAATGGCACCGGACCGGATTATCTCACGGACCGCCTTCTGCTGCACGAATCCCAGCGACCAGTTAGGTCAAACAGAGTGGGTCTTCTCCGGGTCCCGTCAACTAAACAATGTCGCTTGGCGGGACCCAGGGGAAGAGCCTTCTCTGTGGCGGCCCCGGCCCTCTGGAACCAACTCCCCCCCAGAGATTAGAATTGCTCCCACCCTCCCTGCCTTTCGTAAGCTCTTTAAAACCCACCTCTGCCGCCAGGCATGGGGGAACTAAGATACTCTTTCCCCCTAGGCCTTTACAATTTTATGCATGGTATGTCTGTATGTATGTTTGGTTTTACAATAAGGGTTTTTAACTGTTTTAATATTGGATTGTCATATGCTGTTTTACTACTGTTGTTAGCCACCCCGAGTCTACGGAGAGGGGTGGCATACAAATCCAATAAAATCAAAATCAAATCAAAATCAATCAAAATATCCAGACAAAGCTACTACCAAATTCTCACAGTTCTATGGATTTTATTCTTTTTAAATACTTTAGTTTGGGCACTATTTTCTTTTAAAATAATTGCATCAGTACTTTGTGTAGTGTGGACTGGTGAAATCTTGTCAAAGCTTTTCAAGACTCTAATTATCTTTAGTTAAAATCTCCCTGCTTGCTTGCTTTATCTACTTTTGTTGCTTCCTGCTAATCATGGTACTGATTTTTCCTCTCTCCTGAATTGCACATTGAATAACTTCTCCGAAATGTCCTTTTAGAATAGAATAGAATAGAATAGAATTTTATTGGCCAAGTGTGATTGGACACACAAGGAACTTGTCTTGGTGCATATGCTCTCAGCATACATAAAATAAAATATACATTTGTCAAGAATCATGTGGTACAACACTTAGTGATTGTCACAGGGGTCAAATAAGCAATGAAGAAGCAATATTAATAAAAATCTTAGGATATAAGCAACAAGTTACAGTCATACAGTCAACATGGGAGGAAATGGGTGAAAGGAATGATGAGAAAAACTAGTAGAATAGAAGTGCAGATTTAGTAGAAAGTCTGACAGTGTTGAGGGAATTATTTGTTTAGTAGAGTGATGGCGTTTGGAAAAAAATGTTCTTGTGTCTAGTTGTCTTGGTGTGCAGTGCTCTGTAGCGACGTTTTGAGGGTAGGAGTTGAAAGAGTTTGTGTCCAGGATGTGAGGGGTCAGTAAATATTTTCCCCACCCTCTTTTTGACTCGTGCAGTATACAGGTCCTCAATGGAAGGCAGGTTGGCAGCAATTGCTTTTTCTGCAGTTCTGATTGTCCTCTGAAGTCTGTGTCGGTCCTGTTGGGTTGCAGCACCAAACCAGACAGTTATAGAGGTGCAGATGACAGACTCAATGATTCCTCTGTAGAACAGTATCAGCAGCTCCTTGGGCAGTTTGAGCTTCCTGAGCTGGCGCAGAAGGAACTTTCTTTGTTGTGCTTTTTTGACGATGTTTTTGATGTTAGGTGACCATTTTAGATCTTGAGACATGATAGAACCTAGAAATTTGAAGGTCTCTATTGTTGATACTGTGTTGTCTAGTATTGTGAGAGGTGGAAGGGTGGAAGGGTTTCTCTTAAAGTCTACCACCATTTCTACGGTTTTGAGTGTGTTCAGTTCTAGATTGTTCTGGTCACACCACAAGGATAGTTGTTCAACTTCCCGTCTGTATGCGGATTCATCATTGCCTTGAATGAGACATTGTCTCTTTTGGAGAAATGTTACTTTCACTATTACAGCAGTGGTAGTAGAAGCTTTCAATAACTGCTTTCCACCCCACTATCATCTCTTTTTCTCATATAAAAATGACTATTGTAGTACAGTATGAGCCTAAGGACTTGGTGAAGGACTACAAGGCTGTTTTTTTAGCAGTGAAAATAATTTTTAGGATCTACATTTGCACATTTCATAAATTTCCTTGAGGCCAGTCATATACAGACAATCCTTGACTTACAACTGTGGTGGTGGTGGTATAAAATTTTCTTTATTTTTCTCCAACATACAATAAAAAACAACGTATGCAATAAAAAAACACAGAGTCAATGCCTGCAGTAATGATACATAATATTTCTTTGTTACATTAAACATTCAAAAAGAAAGTCTAAATATCTTAAAATAAACTTTTTACTAAAGTGATTTGTTCTCCTCTGCTAAATTACTTAAAGTTAACTACTCATCAAACATATATATCCTCTACAAATAACAATATTATAAAATCTGTTCCCTTATCTTCCTTTTTCTATCTATATTAAAACATAGATATCTTTACTCAATATCCAATTTCATCCTTTCACCTCTGTGTTAAATCCTTATCCATTGCTGCCACCATCATCCAGGTCTGTTTGTTTAATGACCAGCCGCTCCGAGTCTACGGAGAGGAGTGGCATACAAATCTAATAAATTATTATTATAAATTATTATTATTATTTGGAGTTAGAAAGAAGAGCACTGAAAAAAGTGACTTGTGACCATTTTTTCACACTGACAACAGTATGGAATTCATTTTCTGTTATCTTCCTCCAAACAGTATTGACTACTTCAGCCTCCAGCCTCCAGCCCAGGGTTTTTCTAATTCTAATTAATCTAAGGATTAAGCAAGCCGGATCCTGGTTAGCTTTTTTTGGAAATCTGGCAAGGGTACATGATGGCCATTCCCTGTGATGCTAGTAGGTACTTAGAAACATAGAAGATTGACGGCAGAAAAAGACCTCATGGTCCATCTAGTCTGCCCTTAGGATGGATCTATGTTTATCCCAGGCATGTTTAAATTCAGTTACTGTGGATTTACCAACCACGTCTGCTGGAAGTTTGTTCCAAGCATCTACTACTCTTTCAGTAAAATAATATTTTCTCACGTTACTTCTAATCTTTCCCCCAACAAACTTCCAGCAGACATGGTTGGTAAATCCACAGTAACTGAATTTAAACATGCCTGGGATAAACATAGATCCATCCTAAGATAAAATACAGAAAACAGTATAAGGGCAGATTAGATGGATCATGAGGTCTTTTTCTGCCATCTGTCTTCTATGTTGCTATGAGGACTACCTCGGTGATGGCGAACCTATGGCATGTGCCACAGGTGGCACATGGAGCCATATCTGAGGGCACACGGGGCATTGCCCTATTCAGCTCCAGTGCGCATATGCGTGCCGGCCAGCTGATTTTCAGCCCGGTGAAAGGCCGTTTCACCCTCCGGAGGTTTAGAACTTATGCAATATTATCAAAATAAAGAAAACCTAAAAAACCAACAATCTTTTTCCCACCTTACATTGAAAAATTACATTATATCAGTATAAACAATATCAAACTCTATATTATGATTAATTAGATTAGATTAATTAATTAATTAAGTCCAAGAGGAGATTGGACTGCCATTTGGCTGGGGTGCTGTAGGGTTTCCTGCTCAGGCAGGGGGTTGGACTTGATGACCTGCATGGTCCCTTTCAACTCTAACAATCAATCAATCAATAAACAAATAAACAAATAAATTCAATATCAACTTATGTAGTAATTACTATAAAGATATCTAAAATAGAACAAAAGTACTTCTTATCATATATCACATAAACTATATGAGAAAATTCTATATGTTTAAATTCTTATTAATAAATTAATTTGTGTCATATCATTACATAGTGCTACCACCAATTCTTATCTTGCCATCTGGCTGACAATATTTGATTCAATTTTCATATCTTATCTTTTCCCAGAATAACTAAGTATAATATTTGTTTAGTTTTAATTTTCCATCCAATCATAAAATTTCAAGTTCAAGTTTTATAATAATCAGAGTCCTTTTTTTGTCTTTCATTTTCAAAAACTTTTACGATCATGTGGGGCAGTGTTCCCTCTAATTTTTTGTGGGGGTGGGCAGAAAAGTATAATGTCTGAGCGGCAGTCCCTTCGGGACTGGGCGGCACATAATTAATTAATTAATTAATGGCAGAGTAAGAATAAGGAAACAAAGAAGAGTAATTACGATCATCACTAACATTCGTCCACGCTAGATCTGTTTAGATTTGGGATATATTTTGACAAAAGGTTCAGAGTAGAGATTGTAACCAATGGAAGGCAAAGCACAGAAGGCACAACGAAATGGAGATACAGCCAGATATAATTAATTAATCAATCGATCGATCGATCGATCGATCGATCGATCGATTGATTGATTAATTAACAAACAAACAAATAAAAAACCCACCCTGTTTTGCCTCAGAGAATTTCAAAATAAAATACTGTACTGTGTGTCTACAACAGTGAGCTCATAATAGGGCAACTCTATCAATATCAAAATGCCACTTAAATAGTTGAGCTACTTTCAAACTAGATTTTGATTTTCTTTCTCTCTTCCTTACTCCCATTCTTTTTCTTTCTCTTTTCCTTCCTCTCTTTTTTCTATCTGTTTCTCTCTCTTCCTCTCTCTCTCCTTCCCTCTCACTCTTTCCCTCTCGGCTTCTGGGCAGGTTTGGAAAACTCTGAGTTGATGATGATTTTTAAGTGAACGATTGCTCACTGCTCAGCTTAGAGGGAACTATGATGTGGGGCCACATTATTAGCTGTCCATGTTGCATGCAGCTTCTAGGTCATGGGTTGGTTACCCCTGCTTTAAATAATACTTTTGCCAAAGTGCCTGCAATGCCCTTTCAAAAACAATCAAAACCGAAATCAATTTCATATAAGCAAACTAGTCTCCACAACGCAGCATTGCCATTTTTTAAAAAAATGCTTGCATCCTTTTCCTCTCTTTAAAGGCAAATCTGTAGTGATTTTGCATTTGTCTAGTTTCCATTTAGCATTTTTATTGTCAATTTCTGTGCCAGGGCTCATTAATTCTCACCATAAACACGCAAATTGAGGCAGCAAGGGCAATAATTGTAATTCCCCAGCTGTTTGCGTAGAAAACGTTGCATCTTGATTAAGAATCTAAGCAACTTTGCAAGAGAGGTAAAGGTTTTATATGGGGGAAACATAAGGAAAAGATTTGGAGGCTGTTTTCGGAGACAGCTTCGAATCCCCGAGAGATTACTGGGTTTCAGTCTGGCATGCTTTGAGCCTAGCTCTATGCGGTTAGTTTATGCTACAGTATTCACACAGAGAACTTTAAGCTAATTGAGTAATCCATGGTTAAGTTAACAACAGGGAAACAAGTTAGGAAAGAAGAACTTAATTGGTAATTTAAAAAGCAAATAGTAATCAAGGGATGGATTCAATTTCTGTTTATACTGTATATGTTAGTTACTGTTTATCAGCAGGGCATTAATTAGTACCAGTTCTTTTGTTACAAAGCGGTCAAATGCTCTCGAGCTTCTAGGACAGGGGTCAAAATCAAGGCCTCCTGGACGGATCCAGCTTAAATCTGGCCCGTGGGGCCAACCTGTAAATACAAAGGTCCAGCCTGCAGTGCCTCTGCTAGCGAAAATGGGGTGCACAGGAGCTGCGTGCGGACCCCACACACACCTCAATTTTTGGCCGGCACAGCCTCCTGCAGGACCCTGCCCACCAAAATGTTTTGGCCAACAGGGTGCTGCAATAGACATCTATACCAGTGTTTTCCAACCTTGGCAACTTGAAGAGATTTGGACTTCAACTGTTGAAGTCCAAATCTCTTCAATTTGCCAAGGTTGGGAAACACTGGTCTATACCATCTCCACCCCCCCCCACCCCACCCGTCAACCCGCAGAAGAAAACTACAATGCTGATCCGGCCCTCAAAAAATCCACTTTGACATCCTTGTTCTAGGGATTTTCCTCCCAAAAATCTCTTTCTAAATTTCTTTATTTGGAATTTACCTTCTGCTTGACAATCAGACCCTTTATTCTCCCAATATGTTTCATCTGGTCCAGTTTTTTTGTCCAGTGGGTATGCTGTCCCCTGCCATGGTAAACATACCAGTTTTTCCTCGTCTCCCACCGTAGTCACCAGTGAAGCCAAGTGCTACATAGGCTTCGTCATTATTATTATTATTATTATTATTATTATTATTATTATTATTATTATTTATTAGATTTGTATGCCGCCCCTCTCCGTAGACTCGGGGCGGCTCACAGCAATAATAAAAACAATGTACAATAACAAATCTAATATATTTTAAAAATATCTAAAAACGCCTTATTTAAAAACAAGACATACACACAAACATACCATACATAAATTATATAGGCCTAGGGAAGATGTCTTAATTCCCCCATGCCTGATGGCAGAGGTGAGTTTCAAGAAGTTTACGAAAGTCAAGGAGGGTGGGGGCAATCCTAATCTCCAGGGGGAGCTGGTTCCAGATGGTCGGGGCCGCCACAGAGAAGGCTCTTCCCCTGGGTTCTGCCAGACGACATTGTTGAGTCGACGGGACCCGGAGAAGGCCAACTCTGTGGGACCTAACTGGTCGCTGGGATTTGTGCGGCAGAAGGCAGTCCCGGAGATATTCTGGTCCGATGCCTTGAAGGGCATACAGTGGTACCTTTATGTAAGAACGTCTCTACTTATGAACTTTTCTCATTCACAGCCTCCCTCTTGCTTGTTATACAATGTGTAAAATGTGGCAAAACTCACTTAACAAATGAATCACTTAACAACAGAAGTTTTGGGCTCAGTTATGTTCATAACTGGAGGACTCTCTGTATTCAATAACACTCCGTCGTTTGTATTTTACACGGTAAGACCAGGGGTGGGTTCCAACTTACCTCGCTGCTGGTTTGCTCCATCCCATGTCACATAGGCATGCCTCATGGATGCGTTTGTTCATTGCGCGTGCATGCGCAATAATGAAAGAATCCGAGGCGGGGGAAAAACAAATCCGAAAAAAAGATGGCGACCGCCTGCACAGTGCCGGAACTCAGCTTCTGCACATGCTCAGAAGGATTTTTTTTTTAAATGAAATGAGAAATGGTGGTAGCACTATATAATGATATAACACAAATTTACTTATTGTTCAGACTTAAACATACAGAACTTTATTTTACAATGTAGGTGATATATTATGAACAGTTTCTTTTACTAAAGATACATACATAGAGAGAGAATTTTTAATTAGCTATATGATATAAAATTAAATTTAGATAAAAGAGATTTTAGTACTCTTTATATTGTTGTAATCTGTAGTAAAACGGTGAAGGAAAAATTTTAATTTAGAATTTTAAGAATTGCTAATAATGTATAAAATTAACAGAAACTTTTACATAAGACCCTACATTGAGCGAGTAATGAGAAAAGAAAAGTTTCTATACAATTGATTCTAAGCATCATTGTTGTGTTTATAACTATACAGTGGTACCTTAAGATACGAACTTAATTGGTGCCGGGGGGAGGTTCGTAAGACGAAAGGTTCATAAGACGAAACATGGTTTCCCATAGGAAACAATGTAAAGTCAATTAATCCGTGCAACCAAAAAACCCCCCTGCAAAAAAAACGGCTTTCTGGCTGTTTTAAAAGGTGACAGCCGGCCTGGGGGGCTTCCCAGCACCCCCCCGAAACCGGGTTCGGGCATCGGGGGGTGCTGGCAAGCCCCCCAGGCCGGCTGCGACCTTTTAAAACACCCGCGCCGCTTTGCAGCTGTCTCCCGAAGCCGAATGCGGAGGTTTGGCTTTAGCGTTCGGCTTCAGGAGACAGCTGCGAAGCGGCGCAGGTGTTTTAAAAGGTCGCAGCTGGCCTGGGGGGCTTGCCAGCACCCCCCGAACCCGGCGGGAGGTGAAGCATTGGGGTGGGGGGGCTGTCAGGACACCCCCCACCCCAGCACTTTGCATCCCGCTGGCTAAGAGCAATCGGGCAGCAGCTTCTGCCGGACATGGGGGCTGGGGGCTGCCTGGCTTTGTGTTTTTGGCTGGGGGGGGAGGGAGTTAGGAAGGTCCTACTTCTCCCCCCCAGCCAAAACACCAAAGCCTGTTTGCTGCCCCACGATTTATCCAGGACAGGAGCGAAGTGACGTGGAGGAATGGGGAGCTGAAACCGCCCGGTTTCAGCTCCCCATTACTCCACGTCACTTCGCTCCTGTCCTGGATAAATCGTGGGGCAGCAAACATGCTTTGGGGGTTTGGCTGCCCCACGATTTCCCGGTTTCAGCTCCCCATTACTCCACGTCACTTCGCTCCTGTCCTGGCTAAATCGTGGGGCAGCAAACAGGCTTTGGCGTTTTGGCTGGGGGGGAGGGAGTTAGGAAGGTCCTACTTCTCCCCCCCAGCCAAACCCCCAAAGCATGTTTGCTGCCACACGATTTAGCGGCGAAGTGACGTGGAGGGATGGAAAGCTGAAACCGCCCGGTTTCAGCTCCCCATTACTCCACGTCACTTCGCTCCTGTCCTGGCTAAATCGTGGGGCACGTATCCAGCAGAAGCTGCTGGATTCAAAGTGCTGGGGTGGGCGGTGTGTGTCCCGACAGCCCCCCCACCCCAGCACTTTTGAATCTCGCCGCTTCTGCTGGATACGTGCGATGGGTGGGACGAGCTGCCACAGCCACCGGCTTCTGCGCCGCTCGTCCCACCCATCGCATGTATCCAGCAGAAGCGGCGGGATTCAAAAGACCTTTTAAAACAGCCACGCCGCTTCCCATCTTTGCCCTTCGGCTTCAAGAGACAGATGGGAAGCGGCGCAGCTGTTTTAAAAGGTCGCAGCCGGCCATGGGGACTTGCCAGCACCCCCCTGAACCTGGGTTGGGGGTTCGGGGGGGTGCTGGCAAGCCCCCCAGGCCGGCTGCGACCTTTTAAAACAGCCGCGCCGCTTCCCATCTGTCTCCTGAAGCCGAACGCGGAAGTCCGGCTTTGCCGTTCGGCTTCAGGAGACAGATGGGAAGCGGCGCGGCTGTTTTAAAAGGTCATAGCCGGCCTGGGGGGCTTCCCAGCACCCCCCCGAACCCAGGTTCAGGGTTCGGGGGGGGTGCTGGGAAGCCCCCCAGGCCGGCTGCGACCTTTTAAAACAGCCGCGCCGCTTCCCAGCAGTCTCCGAACGCCGGTTCGTAACTTGAAAAAAGTTCGTAAGAAGAGGCAAAATTTTTCTGAACCCCGGGTTCGTATCACGAGTTGTTCGTAAGACGAGGGGTTCGTGTCTTGAGGTACCACTGTATATCGTTTTATTTTGTGGTGGAGAAAAATAAAAATGTTATACTGAAAAAAGAAAGATGGCAGTGCCCACGGACTTGGTGCCAACCAATCTAGTTTGGTGATGTCATCGTGACATCACCAGCGGATCATTACCAGTTCGGGCAAACCAGTCCGAACTGGGAGGAACACACCCCTGGGTAAGACATTTCTGAGCTTAGGATTTTCCTTGTACAATAATATCGACCTTAAAACATATCAAGCCAAAATGAAATAGATTTCCTTAGAGATCTGTAAACATTTCCTAATTAAAAACATGTTTCCTCTCTTGGCAGAATCAAGCATCCGAACATAGTGGCCCTGGATGACATCTACGAGAGTGGCGGACACCTCTACCTCGTCATGCAGCTGTAAGTTGAAGTTTTAGGAAGGAGGAGAGGGAGGGAAGGAGCCACGGTTCTCGGGCCCTGTTAGCTAAAAAGGAAAGGAGTGCAGTGCCTCACGTGGTTGGGATGCTGGGTTGGAGCCTAGCAAGCCCACGCTCGAGACCCAGGTGCTTTTCCCTGGCGGGGTGAGTTCCCGTCATTTGCTCCAGCTTCTTGAAAGGAGCCCCTGCAGGCGTTCCCGGGGCAATGGGGGTGTCATTGGCCAATCTTTTCAACCTGGAAGCACGTTAAATGGTGCCTCTGGGGCGAACAGGATGGGAGTTAAAAAGGAAAGGGAGAAATACAGTGGTACCTCTACCTAAGAACGCCTCTACTTACGAACCTTTCTAGACAAGAACCGAGTGTTCAAGATTTTTTTGCCTCTTCTCAAGAACCATTTTCCTCTTACAAACCCGAGCCTCCGAAACTGGAAAAGGCAGGGAGAAGCCTCCGTGGGGCCTCTCTAGGAATCTCCTGGGAGGAAACAGGGCCGGAAAAGGCATGGAGAAGGCTCCATGGGGACTCTCTAGGAATCTCCTGGGAGGAAACAGGGCCGGAAAAGGTGGGGAGAAGCCTCCGTGGGGCCTCTGTAGGAATCTCCTGGGAGGAAACAGGGCCTCCACCCTCCCTGTGGTTTCCCCAATCGCACGCATTATTTGCTTTTACATTGATTCCTATGGGAAAAATTGCTTCTTCTTACAAACTTTGCTACTTAAGAACCTGGTCACGGAATGAATTAAGTTCATAAGTATTATTATTATTTATTAGATTTGTATGCCACCCCTCTCCAAAGACTCGGGGCGGCTCACAACAACAATAAAACAGTGTGACAATGTAAACAAATCTAATATTAAAAAAGCATCTAAAAACCCATCATTTAAAAACCATGCAACACACGCATACCATACATAAAACTATAAAAGCCTAGGGGAGATGTCTCAATTCCCCCATGCCTGGTGATATAGGTGGGTCTTAAGTAGAGGTATCACTGTACAGATGGTCCTTAACTTGCAGCCATTTGTTTAGCGACTGTAAGAAGTTAAAACAGCATGAAAAAATGTATTTATTTATTTTATTATTTTATTTTATTTATTTATTGTATTTATATGCTGCTCGTTCCAAAACGGACTCAGGGCGGCTATTAGGACCAGTCCTCGCCCTTACAGCTGTTGCAGCTCATTCCCATGCTCAACGGTGATCAAAATTGGAACACTTGGCAGCTGCCGTATATTTACAATGTCTGCATCATCCCATAGTTACGTGAACCGTTTCCCAGCCAGCTTCCGACAAGCAGAGTCTACAAAGAATGCTGGATTCACGTAACAACTGGGAGTTTCTCTTAACAACCGCAGTGTCATTCACTTAACAACCAGCCAAAAGGTTGTCAAATCAGATACAACTTGCTTAACAACTACCTCACTTAGATACAGAAATACTGGTCCCAGCTGTGACCATGAATCATGGACCACCTGTAGCATGACATGCCCTCGGTTTCTCAACCCCTCTGAGTCTTGTGGTGAACCCATACCAGCGACGGTGAACCTAAGACCCATGTGTGAAAGGTGACATGCTGCAGTGTTTTGAGTGCCATCCGAACATTCGCCGATACTTGACAAGAGCTGTTCTCAAAACTACAACTCTGAAAATGATTTTATCTTTCTTTTCATATTTCATTTTTATTATTTGACCTTTTTTATGTAATTCAGAGCACCACATTTGATTGGACTGTATATCTTTCAAAGATTAAATATGCATGTAAAGAATTGTTCTCCTTTGTTGGGTGTGATAGCGATACGCCAACAGATACGCCAAAAATTTATGCATGGTATGTTTGTATGTATGTTTGGTTTTAGAAATAAGGGTTTTTTAGCTGTTTTATTGGATTTACATGCTGTTTTTATTCTGTTGTTAGCCGCCCTGAGTCTGCGGAGGGGGGCGGCATACAAATCCGATAGATAGATAGATAGGTAGATAGGTAGATAGATAGATAGATAGATAGATAGAGTCAAGTTAGGCGTTTTCTGAATTTTGGAAGAAGTTTTAGCAAATCGCATCACTGACTTAATCCATGTCGGAGGCTCGCAATGATCCGCCTGCATAGATCTTACTTGTGTTCTGTCTCCCCCTCTGGCAGGGTTTCTGGAGGGGAACTTTTCGACAGGATTGTGGAGAAGGGATTTTACACAGAGCGAGATGCCAGCAAGCTGATCCGCCAAATCCTTGATGCCGTTAAATACCTGCATGACATGGGCATTGTGCACCGCGACCTCAAGGTGGGTTGGTGAACTTGGCCAGGTGTATCTACGTGATATACTTTGTAAAAACCCCACAAACATAAAAACCGATTACAAGACCAAGAAGAACAATATGATTCAGTTGGGAACGGCATTAAAGCAGGGAAGGGCCAACTCTCCCTTCCCTTCTGGGGACTTCCTGTTGCCGCTTGCTTTATTTATTTTATTTATTCATTCATTTTGTCCAATACACAATAATACACAATGAAGGTAATAGAGGACACCTTCAAGGAAATAGAATTAGAGAAAGAATAGAAGAGAGAGTATAGGATAAAATAATCAATGAGAGAATAGAAGAAAGATATAGGAATAGAAGAGAAGATATATGGGATATAGGAGAGACAATAGGACAGGAGTCGGAAGGCACTCTAGTGCACTTATGCACGCCCCTTACTGACCTCTTAGGAATCTGGAGATTCCTAAGTCAAAGAGTAAAATGTTGGCGGTTAGGGGATGATACTACGGAGTCCGGCAATGAGTTCCACGCTTCAACAACTCTATTACTAAAGTCGTATTTTTTACAGTCAAGTTTGGAGCGGTTAATATTGAGCTTGTATCTCTTATGTGCTCTTGTGTTGTTGTGGTTGAAGCTGAAGTAGTCGTTGACAGGCAAGACATTGCAGCATATGATCTTGTGGGCAATACTTAGATCTTGTTTAAGGCATCTTAGTTCTAAGCTTTCTAGGTCCAGGATTGTATGTCTAGTTTCATACGGTATTCTGTTACAGGAGGAGGAATGCAGGGCTCTTTTGGTGAAGTATCTCTGGACATTTTCGAGGGTGTTAATGTCTGAGATGCGGTATGGGTTCCAAAGAGATGAGCTGTATTCTAGGATGGGTCTGGCAAAAGTTTTGTATGCTCTGGTAAGTAGTGTGAGATTTCCAGAGCAGAAGCTACGTATGCTTATTTGACATGGTTTCATCATATTAGATTTGTCATTATATATTGTTTTATCACTGTTGTGAGCCGCCCCGAGTCTGCGGAGAGGGGCGGTATACAAATGTAATAAATAAATGAATGAATGAATGAATGAATCAATCAATCAATCAATCTGCGGCTTTCTCTGGTCACCCAGAGCCATTCCCACATACCATTACAGGTAATTCTTGACCTCATTTAGTGAACGCTCAAAGTTACAACGGCCCTGAAAAAAATTGACTTATGACTGTTTTTTTCACACTGACGACTGCTGCAGCATTCCCATGGTCTCATGATCAAAATTTGAAAGCTAGGCAACGGGTTCACATTTATGACCATTGCAGTGTCCATGCGAAGTTAGTTGGGGAAGTTAGTTTCAACTTTGGCAGGAAAGGTCATAAAAATGGGGCACAACTCACTCAACAACTGTCTCATTTAGCGACTGAATTTGGGGGGTTGTAAATCGAGGGACACCTGTACAGTGAATGACGTTTTCCCTGTGTTGTGAATTGTCCTCTCACCTCGCTCCTTTCCTTAGGAGAGACTTAGATCTTAGTCTTTGGTGGACTTCCAACATTTTAGCAGGGGGGCCTCTACGTCAGTGATGGCGAACCTACGGCACGGGTGCCACAGGTGGCATGGGACTCTGAGTCTACGGAGAGGGGCGGCATACAAATCTAATAAATAAATAAATAAATAAATAAATAAATAAATAAATAAATAAATAAATAAATGGGGAGCCATATCTGTTGGCACGCGAGACATTGCTCCATTGTGCATGTGTCTGTCGGCCAGCTGATTTTTGGCTCACACAGAGGCTCTGGGAGGGTGTTTTTGGATTCCAATGAGCCTTTGAGGGAATGGGGGAGGTTGTTTTTACCCTTCCCCCAGTTCCAGGGAAGCCTTTGGAGCCTGGGGAAGGTGAAACACAAGCCTACTGGGCCCTCCAGAAGTTGGGAAACAGGATGTTTCCAGCCTCCAGAGGGCCTCCGGTGGCTGGGCGAAGCTGTTTTTGCCCTCCCCAGGCATTGAATTATGAGTGTGGGCACTTATTTATTGTTAGAGTTGAAAGGGACCATGCACGTCATCAAGTCCAACCCCCTGCTTGAGCAGGCTTCCGAAAGCACCCCAGCCAAATGGCAGTCCAACCTCCTCTTGAAAGTGTCCAGAGTTGGGGAGTTCACAACCTCCGCAGGCAGGTTGTTCCACTGGTTGATCACTCTGACCGTCAGGAAGTTCTTCCTTACTTCTAGGTTGAATCTCTCCTTGGTCAGCTTCCAGCCGTTGTTCCTCATCCGGCCCTCTGGTGCTCTGGAGAATAGAGTGGCCCCCTCCTCTCTGTGGCAACCCCTCATATACCTATATACAGCTATCATGTCCCCCCTGGCCCTCCTTTTCTCTAGGCTATCCATGCCCAGTTCCCACAATCTCTCTTCGTAAGTCTTGGTTTCAAGTCCCCTAATCATTTTGGTTGCTCTTTTCTGCACCTTCTCCAGAGTTTCAATGTCTCTTTTGAAGTGTGGTGACCAGAACTGGATGCAGTACTCCAGATGTAGTCTGACCAGGGCTTAGTAGAGTGGTATTAATACTTCCCTGGTCTTGGAGTGTATCCCCCTGTTGATGCAGCTTAGGATAGTGTTGGCTTTTTTGGCCACTGCTGCACATTGCTGGCTCATGTTTAGTTGATTAACCACCAAGACTCCAAGATCTCTTTCGCACTCACCCACGCTCTTTTGGCACCTGAGGAAAAAAAGGTTCGCCATCACTGCTCTACTTGATTGCTGAGTGGGTGTGACTAGTAGCGGGTTGAGGACGGTGGACTGGTAGCGAAAGTTGCACCGCGCACACAGCTTCTGTTCTTCTGTGTCCACCCTTGCGCATTCCAGCGTGTTTTTGCTTCTGAGTTTGCGTGGGAAGCAAAACCTTGTAAGCGGATGCACACATGCGCGATATTGGTAATTTTTTTGCTTCTGCACTTGTGCGGAGTTCTTCGGTTCTCTGCTATATATGTGGCTTTCATACATTCTGTAAATTTTTGGTAGCAGCAAGTTGGCTTTTCAGCGTGTGGTGTGTTACTCTTTCTCATGGAACTTTTCAAGAGATTTCAGCTAAAAGGTTTCGGTTCTCTTTCTCTGAACTGCAACCCTGGTCCTCGTGACAAGATTGCATGGACTGCAGAATAACAGGAATTGTGGAATAGGAGAAAAAAGGGAACCTGGGTAAAGATTTTTAGCTTTTAATTTTTTTCTTCTTTTTTTTTATTTTTTATGGGAACAGCTGCATGTTTTCTGTAGGATCCTTAGGCAGTGCAGGTTATGTTATGTTTATGTTATGTTATGTTTATGTTATGTTATGTTATGTTATGTTATGTTATGTTATGTTATGTTATGAACAGTGCAGTCAGGTGATAGGGAAAGCAAGTAGGATGCTTGGCTGCAAAGCTAGAGGTATAACAAGCAGGAAGAGGGAGATTATGATCCCGCTATATAGAGTGCTGGTGAGACCACATTTGGAATACTGTGTGCAGTTCTGGAGACCTCAGCTACAGAAAGATATTGACAAAATTGAACGGGTCCAAAGACGGGCTACAAGAATGGTGGAAGGTCTTAAGCATAAAGCGTATCAGGAAAGACTTAATGAACTCAATCTGTATAGTCTGGAGGACAGAAGGAAAAGGGGGGACATGATCGAAACATTTAAATATGTTAAAGGGTTAAATAAGGTCCAGGAGGGAAGTGTTTTTAATAGGAAAGTGGACACAAGAACAAGGGGACACAATCTGAAGTTAGTTGGGAGAAAGATGAAAAGCAACATGAGAAAATATTATTTTACTGAAAGAGTAGTAGATCCTTGGCACAAACTTCCAGCAGACGTGGTTGATAAATCCACAGTAACATGCCTGGGATAAACATTATCCATCCTAAGATAAAATACAGAAAATAGTATAAGGGCAGACTAGATGGACCATGAGGTCTTTTTCTGCCGTCAGACTTCTATGTTTCTATGTTTCTATGTTTCTATGTTTCTATGTTTCTATGTTTCTATGTTTCTATGTTTCTATGTTTCTATGTTTCTATGTTTCTATGTTTCTATGTTTCTATGTTTCTATGTTTCTATGTTTCTATGTTTCTATGTTATGTTATGTTATTCATTCCTTCTTCATTCCTTCATTCCTTCATTGCACAATATTTATATGCCTCTCAACTCCAGAAGGACTCTGGGTAGCTCACAATAATCACAACAGATAAAAACAGTATAAAATACAACAACAATAAAAATAGCAAATAGCATTAAAATACATAAATAATCCAAAAAGCCATGGATACACTCAATTATTCCTAGTCCCAGGCCTGCTGGAAAAGCCAGGTTTTAACGGCTTTCCGAAAGACCAGTAGGGTGGGAATAGTACGGATATCTGGGGGCAATTGATTCCACAGGGTCAGAGCTGCCACAGAGAAGGCCCTTCCCCTTGACCCCACCAATCAACATTTTTTGGCCGACAGGACCCAGAGAAGGCCAGCTCTGTGGGCTTTTATTGGCCGTTGTGAGGTATGAGGCAGAAGGCAGTCGCGTAGGTAATCTGGCCTTGAGCCATTTTCCTCACCAGGTGGCATGCAGTTTACATAAAGGGCTGGTCTGGTCTTTTGTCCCTCACGAATGCCACAAATGAACTCACACACACAGCCAATACTTCTCAGTAGCTTCTTACTGGCAAATGGGATCAGCCAAGATGAAGTGGACAAGGCCATTGGAGCTGTGAGTTCCGCCACCTGTTTACTGGATCCGTGTCCCTCTTGGCTGGTTTCGGCCAGTCGAGGGGTGACACGGAGCTGGGTCCAGGAGATTGTCAACGCCTCCTTGGGGAGGGGGGTCCTTTCCGCCCCTTTATAAGGAGGCGCTTGTGCGCCCCCTCCTCAAGAAGCCCTCCCTGGACCCAGCCGTGTTTAATAACTACCGTCCAGTCTCCAACCTTCCCTTCATGGGGAAGGTTGTTGAGAAGGTGGTGGCACTTCAACTCCAGCGGTCCTTGAAAGAAGCCGATTATCTAGGCCCTCAGCAGTCTGGATTCAGGCCCGGCTACAGCACAGAAACAGCTTTGGTCACGTTGATGGATGATCTCTGGCGGGCCCGGGACAGGGGCCTGTCCTCTGTCCTGGTGCTCCTTGACCTCTCAGCGGCTTTCGATACCATCGACTATGGTATCCTTCTGCGCTGGCTGGAGGGGTTGGGAGTGGGAGGCACTGTTCTTCAGTGGCTCTCCTCCTACCTCTCCGGTCGGTCGCAGTCGGTGTTAGTGGGGGGTCAGAGGTCGACCCCGAGGATTCTCCCTTGTGGGGTGCCTCAGGGGTCGGTCCTCTCCCCCCTGCTATTTAATATCTACAAGAAACCGCTGGGTGAGATCATCCAAGGGCATAGGGGGAGGTATCATCAATACGCCGATGATACCCAGCTGTACATCTCCACCCCATGTCCAGTAAACGAAGCAGTGGAAGTGATGTGCCGGTGCCTGGAGGCTGTTGGGGCCTGGATGGGTGTCAACAAACTCAAACTCAACCCAGACAAGATGGAGTGGCTGTGGGTTTTGCCTCCCAAGGACAATTCTATCTGTCCGCCCATCACCCTGGGGGGGGAATTATTGACCCCCTCAGAGAGGGTCCGCAACTTGGGCATCCTCCTCAATCCACAGCTCACATTAGAGAAACACCTTTCAGCTGTGGCGAGGGGGGCGTTTGCCCAGGTTCGCCTGGTGCGCCAGCTGCGGCCCTATTTGGACCGGGAGTCACTGCTCACAGTCACTCATGCCCTCATCACCTCGAGGCTCGACTGCTGTAACGCTCTCTACATGGGGCTACCTTTGAAAAGTGTTGGGAAACTTCAGATCGTGCAGAATGCAGCTGCGAGAGCAATTATGGGCTTCTCTAAGTATGCCCATATTATTCCAACACTCCGCAGTCTGCATTGGTTGCCGATCAGTTTCCGGTCACAATTCAAAGTGTTGGTTATGACCTATAAAGCCCTTCATGGCACCGGACCAGAATATCTTCGGGACCGCCTCCTGCCGCACGAATCCCAGCGACCGGTTAGGTCCCACAGAGTTGGCCTTCTTCGGGTCCCGTCGACTAAACAATGTCTGGCGGGACCCAGAGGAAGAGCCTTCTCTGTGGGGGCCCTGACCCTCTGGAACCAGCTCCCCCCTGAGATTAGGATTGCCCCCACCCTCTCTGCCTTTCGTAAACTCCTTAAGACCCACCTCTGCTGTCAGGCATGGGGTAACTAAAACACCTCCCCCTTGCCCATGTTGTTTTGTTGATTGATTGACTGTGTGCCATTTTTTTTATATATATTGGGATTGTTTTATGAAATTACTAATTTTAAATTGTAATTAGACTGGTGGGCATTGGATTTGTTATTGTGTACTGTTTTTTATTATTGTTGTGAGCCACCCCGAGTTTTCGGAGAGGGGCGGCATATAAATCCAATAAATCTAATCTAATCTAATCTCAAGATGTAGCGACGCTTAGTGAAAGGAAATAAGATTTGATTCCAATATATAACAGTGAGCAAATTGGCCCTCAGTTCTTCCTTCATGCTGGTGAAAGTACAGTGTCCTCCGTGATTCTGGAAGGCTTCAGGAAACGATTGCAAGACTGATCACACCAGGGTGGTTTACAGTGGGGGTGTCCCTCTGACCTTCCTGCCAATCAGCTTAAAGCTCTGTTGGGAGAATTGGCACTAGACTTATGGTTGGGGGTCACCACAACATGAGGAAATGTATTAAGGGGTCGCGGCATTAGAAAGGTTGAGAACCACTGCTTTATACCATCCCAGTCAAATAGTTTTCAGAAGGCAGAGAGGAGAGAGGAGAAGGAAAGAAGTGTGAATGATAAAACAACAATAACAACAAAAAAGCCAATGGAATGCAGAGATGAGCTAAGAATTTCTGGTGTCTCATTCCCACGTGCTGCCTCCCCAGTCTGCTGCTTAAAAGAGCCATTCCAACGTGTGGAGAGTAGAGTGGAATTAGAATAAGAATAAGAATTAGAATAGAATTAGAATAGAATAGACCCCACCTGGAGTACTGCATCCAATTTTGGTCACCTCACTACAAAAAAGACATGGAAACTCTGGAGAAGGTGCAAAAAAGAGCAACCAAAATGATTAGGGAACTCGAAACCAAGACTTACGAAGAGAGATTGAGAGAACTGGGCATGGACAGCCTAGAAAAAAGAAGGTCTAGAGCAGGGGTCCCCAACCGCCGGTCCACGGACCGGGACCGGGCCGTTGGGGGTTTTCAGCCGGTCCGCGGCGCCAGGGCCCCCTCGGCCTTTCCGCACCACCAGCGGCGCTCCCCCTGCCAGCCAGCCAAGCCCCGCGCCCGCCGGAACCGGCTCCTCGCTCTCCCCCCGCCGCCCGCCGCGCTTGCAGGAGGTGGGGAGGGTCGGGCGGCCCGCCAAGGCCAGGAGGGATGCTGCTGCCCCCCCTTCCCTCTCTCTGCCCGCCGCTGCGCCTCCTTGACGCCGAGATGTCGGGGGCGCACGGCCGGTTGCGCGCGCTCCCTATCTCCCTGCTAACCCACTCGGAATATTCAAAATAAGAAAAGCCTTTGCCGGCGAAGGCTTTTCTTATTTTGAATATTCCGAGTGGGGTAGCAGGGAGATAGGGAGCGCGTGCATCCGGCCGTGCGCCCCCGACATGGAACATCACCTTCGCCGGCCCCGCCTCTCCTGCAATCAGCTTGCTGAGAGCCCGGGACGAAAGTGCTCTCGCAAAGGTGAGGCGGGCAGGGCGTGCGCGCGTCACCGCTGAGAAGAACGGAGAGAGAACGAGAGTGAGAGCAACAGACAGCAAGATAGAGAGAAAGTGAGAAAGAGAGAGTGAGAGAAAGGGGGGGAGAAAGAGATAGCAAGAGAGAGAGAATGGGAGAGAGAAAGAGCGTGAGAAAGAAAACAAGAGAGAAAGAGTGAGAGAGAGTGAGAAAGCAAGAGACAGAAAGAAAACAAGAGAGAGGAAGTGAGAAGAAGAGAGAGAAAGAGGGGGAGAGAGAGAGAAAGAGAGAGGGGGGAGAGAGAGAAAGAGAGGGAGAGGGAGAAAGAGAGAGGGAGAGGGGGGAGAGATAGCAAGAGAGGGAGAGAGAGAAAGAGAGGGAAAGGGGGAGAGAGGGGGGAGAGAAAGAGAGAGGGAGAGAGAGAGGAGATAAAGGAAGAGGAGAGAGAGAAGGGAAGAGAAAGAAAGAAAGAGGGATAGAAAGAGGGAGTGAGAGATGCTCAGTGAGCCTTTCTTTGAAGTTGCCTTTCTTTCTTTCTTTCTTTCTGTCTTTCTTGCTTGCTTGCTTCCTTGCTTGCTTTCTTTCTTGCTCTTTTTCTTTCTCTCTTTTACCTTCCCTTCCTCTATTCTTCTTTTCTTTCTCCTTCCTACCTTCTTCCCTCCCTCCCTCCCTTCAGTCCTTCCTCTCTTACTCTCCCCTTTCATAAGTTTCCTTGCTTCCTTCCTCTGTTCCTGTCCCTTTACCCTTTCTTCCTTTCTTCCTTTCTTCCTTCCTTCCTTCCTTTCTTCCTTTCTTTCTTCCTTCCTTCCTTCCTTCCTTTCCTTCCTTTCCTCCCTCCATTTCTTGCTTTCCTTTTCCTTCCTCCCTTCTTTCCTCCCTCATTCCCTTCTTTCACTCCTTCCTCTCTTACTCTCCCCTTTCACACCTTTCCTTGCTTCCTTTGCACCCTTCTTCTGTTCCTGTCCCTTCCCTCTTTCCTTCCTTCCTTCCTTCCCACCCTCCGTCCATTCATTCACCCATTCCTCTCTTGATCGCCCCTTTTACGGCGCCGCTGACAGCTAGCTCCCCCCCCCCCCACCGGGCCATGGAAAACTGGTCTAGCTTAAAGCCGGTCCCTGGTGCAAAAAAGGTTGGGGACCTCTGGTCTAGAGGGGACATGATTGCAGTCTTCAGATACTTGAGGGGTTGCCACGGTGAGGAGGGGGTCTCTTTATTCCCCAGGGCACCAGAGGGCCGGACGAGGAACAATGGTTGGAAGCTGACCAAGGAGAGATTCAACCTGGAAATTAGGAAGAACTTCCTGACGGTCAGAGCGATCAACCAGTGGAACTGCCTGCCAGGGGAGGTGGTGAACTCCCCAACTCTGGACACCTTCAAGAGGAGATTGGACTTCCATTTGGCTGGGGTGCTGTAGGGTTTCCTGCTCAGGCAGGGGGTTGGACTCGATGACCTAACGGTCCCTTTCAACTCTATTAATAAATAAAATAAAGAATAGAAAATAGAATAGTATAGAATAGAATAGAATAGTAGCTGGATTCCCCTTCCCTCCTCTCTTTCTTCCCCCTTCTTTCCCCCTCTTTTTTCTTTATTTTCTATTTTTTTATTGCCCTGTTATTCTCAATGTGATATACAGTGGTACCTCAAGATACGAACCCCTCGTCTTACGAACAATTCGTGATACGAACCCGGGGTTCAGAAAAAATTTGCCTCTTCTTACGAACTTTTTTCAAGTTACGAACGCCAAACCCGAACTTCCGGGTTCGGCATTGGGAGGCTCCTGGGAAGCCCCCGGGCTGTTTTAAAAGGTGACCGCCGGGCTGGGGGGCTTCCCAGCAACCTCCCGAATCCCGAACTTTTGCCGAACTTCCAGGTTCGGGGTTCGGGGGGGTGCTGGGAAGCCCCCCAGCCCGGCGGTCACCTTTTAAAACAGCCGGGCGGCTTCTCAGGAGCCTCCCAACGCCGAACGCGGAAGTTCGGGTTTGGCGTTTGGCTTCCGGAGGCTCCTGGGAAGCCCCCCGGCTGTTTTAAAAGGTCACAGCCAGGCTGGGGCGCTTGCCAGCAGCCCCGACTCCCTGCCGCTCGCCCATGGCCGGCAGAAGATCGCTCTTGCCCGGCTTCCGCGCGAGGCATCAGGTCAGCATTCTGTGGGGCGGGCGGCGGGGAAGCCGGCGGCTGTGGCAGCTGCTGCAGGAGGCTTTCCCCCCTCCTCGTCCGCCGCCCGCCCGCCCAGAATGCTGACCTGATGCCTCGCGGGGAAGCCGGGCAAGAGCGATCTTCTGCCGGCCATGGGCGAGCTACAATAAGCTTCCACGCCCTCGCCCGTGCCTGGCGGGAGGTGAAGAGTGCTTTGCCCAGTGCAAAGTTGACAGCAAGCAGCTCCGCAGTCCCCAAAGGAGGCTTAACCCCGCCCCTCTGTTCCACCCCTCGCCCGTATCCGGCATAACTTCCTCCTGCCTATCCCCGCTCTTCTGCCGGCCACGGGCGAGGGGTGGGACAGAGGGGTGGGGTTAAGCCTCCTTTCGGGACTGCGGAGCTGCTTGCTGTCAACTTTGCACTGGGCAAAGCACTCTTCAGCTCCCGCCAGGCACGGGCGAAAGGCGAGGAAGCCTATTGTAGCAGCTGCCACAGCGGAGACATTTGGGGTTTTGGCTGGGGGGGGGAGGGGAAGGCAGGAGGTCCGGCCCTTCATTTGCCCTCCCAGCAAAAGACAAAGCCGCACAGCTCCGCATCGCCGAAGGAGGCTTAACCCCACCCCTCTGTCCCACCCCTCGGCCGTGGCCGGCAGAAGAGCGGGGATAGGCAGGAGAAAGTTATGCCGGATACGGCCGAGGGGTGGGACAGAGGGGTGGGGTTAAGCCTCCTTTCGGGACTGCGGAGCTGCTTGATGTCAACTTTGCACTGGGCAAAGCACTCTTCAGCTCCCACCAGGCACGGGCGAAAGGCGAGGAAGCCTATTGTAGCAGCTGCCACAGCGGAGACATTTGGGGTTTTGGCTGGGGGGGGAGGGGAAGGCAGGAGGTCCGGCCCTTCATTTGCCCTCCCAGCAAAAGACAAAGCCGCACAGCTCCGCATCGCCGAAGGAGGCTTAACGCCACCCCTCTGTCCCACCCCTCGGCCGTGGCCGGCAGAAGAGCGGGGATAGGCAGGAGGAAGTTATGCCGGATACGGCCGAGGGGTGGGACAGAGGGGTGGGGTTAAGCCTCCTTCGGCGATGCGGAGCTGCGCGGCTTTGCCTTTTGCTGGGAGGGCAAATGAAGGGCCGGACCTCCTGCCTTCCCCTCCCTCCCCAGCCAAAACCCCAAATGTCTCCGCTGTGGCAGCTGCTACAATAGGCTTCCTCGCCTTTCGCCTGTTTCAGCTTGCCATCCATCCACGTCACTTCGCCGCTAAATCGTATGGCAGCAAACAATCTTTGGGGTTTTCGCTGGGGGGAGAAGTAGGACCTTCCTAACTTCCTCCCCCCCCCCCAGCGAAAACCCCAAAGATTGTTTGCTGCCACACGATTTAGCGGCGAAGTGACGTGAAGGGATGGAAAGCTGAAACCGGGCTGTTTCAGCTTTCCATCCATCCACGTCACTTTGCTGCTAAATCGTATGGCAGCAAACAATCTTTGGGGTTTTCGCTGGGGGGAGAAGTAGGACCTTCCTAACTTCCTCCCCCCCCCCAGCGAAAACCCCAAAGATTGTTTGCTGCCACACGATTTAGCGGCGAAGTGACGTGAAGGGATGGAAAGCTGAAACCGGGCTGTTTCAGCTTTCCATCCATCCACGTCACTTTGCTGCTAAATCGTATGGCAGCAAACAATCTTTGGGGTTTTCGCTGGGGGGAGAAGTAGGACCTTCCTAACTTCCTCCCCCCCCAGCGAAAACCCCAAAGATTGTTTGCTGCCATACGATTTAGCAGCAAAGTGACGTGGATGGATGGAAAGCTGAAACAGCCCGGTTTCAGCTTTCCATCCCTTCACGTCACTTCGCCGCTAAATCGTGTGGCAGCAAACAATCTTTGGGGTTTTCGCTGGGGGGGGAGGAAGTTAGGAAGGTCCTACTGTCTCCTCCCCCAGCCAAAAACACAAAGCCAGGCAGCCTCCAGCCGCCAAAGGAGCCTCCTGATTCTCCCCGCGGAAGGCTCCATTCTGTTCCCTGCCAGCCCGATTGAGGGGCCGGCGGGAGGAAAGCGAATGCCTCTCTTCGTTGCACTGCCTGGCTGGCAGCGGAAGATGTAAACGAGCCCACGGGGCCGGTCTCCGTGGCCGGCAGGGAACAGAATGGAGCCTTCCGTGGCGTCTGCCTGCTGGGCTGGTAAGGGGGGGAACCGAGCCCAGCCCCGTGGCATTCGCTTTCCTCCCGCCCGCAGCCGACTGATCGTGGGCGGCTTCCCGATCTCGGAGAGCTTCCTGGGCATGAAAGCTCGCGAATGCAACAAGGACGAAAGCCAGGAAGCTCTCCGAGATCGGGAAGGAGCCCACGGTCAGATGGCTGCGTGCGGGAGGAAAGCGAATGCCTTTCTTTGTTGCGCTTCCACCAGCATGGCCTGGCTGGCAGCGGAAGATGTAACCGAGCTCACGGGGCTGGGCTCGGCTCCCCCTCTTACCAGCCCAGCAGGCAGCCGCCATGGAAGGCTCCGTTCCCTGTCGGCCACGGAGACCGGCCCCGTGGGCTCGTTTACATCTTCCGCTGCCAGCCAGGCAGCGCAACGAAGAGAGGCATTCGCTTTCCTCCCGCCGGCCCCTCAATCGGGCCGGTAGGGAACAGAATGGAACCAGCCCAGAAGCAATAGACGCAGGATCGGGCCGGCAGCAGGCGCAGGGCGAGGCAGCAGGTCTGCATCCTGGGCAGGCGGGCGGGCGGCGGGCGAGGAGGCGCGGCCGAGCGGCGACAGCGGCGGTTCTCCTCACTTCGGAGAGCTTCCTGGGCATGAAAACGCGCGAATCCAACAAGAACGAAAGCCAGGAAGCTCTCCCTGGCGGAGACCGCCGGCCCCTCAATCGGGCCGCCGTGACGGGGACCACTGGCCTGCCTAGCGGGCTGGGAGGGAGGTGGAATACGGGAGGAGGAGGAAGAGGAGGAGGAGGGAGGAAGGAGAGAGAGAGAGAGGGAAGCCGCCCGGCTGTTTTTAAAGGTGACAGCCGGGCGGCAGCGTTTTTTTTGCGGTTGTTTTTTTTTTGTTGCACGGATTAATTGACTTTCGTGTTACGAACCTTTCCCTGGAACCAATTAAGTTCGTATCTTGAGGTTCCACTGTATATATATAATTACGATAAGATAAATATTATGTACCTTTTTAATGTGTGTTTTTCTTTTCTGTCTTTTTTTAATATATAAATGTAATAAATATTATTTTTAAAGAAAAGAATAGAATAGAATATAGAATAGAATATAGAATGGAATGGAATAGGATAGAATAGAATATAGAATAGAATAGAATATAGAATAGAAGTAGAATGGAATAGGATAGAATAGAATATAGAATAGAATATAATAGAAAATAGAATAGAATAGAATATAGAATAGAAGTAGAATGGAATGGAATAGGATAGAATGGAAGATAGAATAGAAGATAGAATAGAATAGAAGTAAAATAGGAATAGAAAATAGAATAGAATAGAATAGAATTCTTTATTGGCCAAGTGTGATTGGACACAGAAGGAATTTGTCTCCTGGTGCATAAGCTCTCAGTGTACATCCAAACAGCAAAAAAGCGATAAGTCATAGATCATAAATCATAAGATACAATCCTAAATTGTAGGGTACAAACAATTGATAAATCATAATATACTAATAGGAGAAGGTAATAGGAGAGGTGAGAAAGATAAGGTGGAAACGAAGAAACAATGAGAAGGATAATAGAAATACAGCCCTATTGCATGGGTAAATATCCTTAGGCATAAGATAGTCCTGAGGGAGTTAGCTGTTTAGCAGAGTGACGGCATGGGGAAAGAAACTATGTGTCCAGTTGTTTTTGCATGCAACGCTCTGTATAGGGGAGAAGTTGAAACTGTTTACGTCCAAAATGTGGGGGGTCTCTAAATATTTTCTCAGTTCCCATCTGCTAAATCTGCCTCTTGGAACATTTGTTTCAGTGTATGTGAAACATGAAGCTGGCTGGAACAGCGTTGCTGCTGTCTATGGGGCAATCAGATGAAGATTAAATGGCAGCTTTACTTCTGTTGCTCATGGATGAATGCATAAGTGTGTGTGTGTGTATGTGTGTGTGAGAGGGCTCCTTCTGCCTGAGGCTGGGTCTCATTTGTCAACCGTTATTGACCCGTACTGATAACCACTGTTGATTTTAGAAGCTTCTAGTTGTATATTTTGGGTGTGTTTCTTTACTCGTACGTTTTCCGGGTACCATCCCTTTGATAAATTCTGCCCTTACCTCTGTTTCCTCTTGGCACTGTTTAGAGGAATGGAATCCCAACCTGTTTCCTTGCTTTGAACTCCATCCTTGGTTCCTTTGAAAAACGATGCTTATCTTTTAAAGCCAGCTTTAGGAAACTGGGATCGTTGTTGTTGTTTTTTTAAAATTGATTTTAATTTTATTTCAGGAATTTATTTTCCACAGCCTGTTTTGTTCAGGTTTATTTCTGTTACTGTATTTTATAAGGTGGGTATTTTTAGTTGTTGTTGTTTTTTTAAATATATGAAGCATTTGTTTTAACAGTCTACAATGGTTGGTTTGCATGGATTTGCTCTGCAGGTTGATAAAGCTGTTCCATCGTCCCAATCCTGCCTTTTTGCTTCCTTTCCATTTCCTATCAGCCTGAGAACCTGCTGTACTACAGCCTGGATGAGGACTCCAAGATCATGATTAGTGACTTTGGGCTGTCGAAGATCGAAGGCTCCGGCAGTGTCATGTCTACAGCCTGTGGAACTCCTGGCTATGTGGGTGAGCAGCAAAGGTCCCACACTTCATGAAATAACACGGATATTTGGGGAGGGGTGAGAGCAGAAAGCCAAACTAATAATCCATCTTATGTGCTCTGTATGGAGCTGAAACTAGGCAGGTTGGGAAACTATTATTATTATTATTATTATTATTATTATTATTATTATTATTATTATTATGTCAATACAACACAGCAAACAAGATCACTATGCTGGATTTCGTATTTCATCACCAGTCGGGCGCTTCCCAAGCACCTAGGACTGTGTGATGTAGCGGCAAATTATGTTTGCCGATCCCAGTAAAGTGGCCTTTTGCAATTGACAGATGGAGATTTTGTCAATTCTGATGGTTTCCAAATGTCCGCTGAGATCCTTTGGTACTGCGCCCAGCGTGCCAAGTACTACTGGGACCACTTTCACTGGCTTATGCCAGAGTCATTGCAGCTCGATTTTTAGATCTTTGTATTTCACTAATTTCTCTAGCTGCTTCTCCTCAATTCTGCTGTCTCCTGGGATTGCGATGTCGATGATCCATACTTTCTTTTTCTCCACGATCACAATGTCTGGTGTGTTATACTTCAGAATTCGGCCAGTCCCAGAGTAGTTTTGCTTGCTCATTTTCGACCACTTTTTCGGGCTTATGATCCCACCAGTTCTTTGCCACTGGTAAATGGTAGTTCCGGCACAAGTTCCAGGGGATCATCTGTGCCATAGCATCAGATTTGTATGCCGCCCCTCTCCGTAGACTCAACTCAAACAACCTTTATCACTAACATACTGTAATAACCAAGAACAAGGCACTCCCGTGAGGCAACAACAACATTAGCCAACTGACAACTATTTATATATGAGCTGTCCGATGGGTGGACCAATGGCAGGGCTGCATTCTCCCACCGTATTTTTTATTCTACACATGCACAGGAAGCAAAATCGTGCACACATGAGATTTCAGTGGTTTTATTTATTTATTTATCTATTCATTCTTATTTTTATTCCACCCTTCTCCTTAGACTCAGGGCGGCTTACAACAAGTTAGCACTAGCACTTTTTAACAGAGCCAGCGTATTGCCCCCACAATCTGGGTCCTCATTTTACCCACCTCGGAAGGATGTCAACCTTGAGCTGGTGATGAGATTTGAACCGCTGACCTACAGATCTAGAGTCAGCTTCAATGGCCTCTAGTACAGCACTCTATCTGCTGCGCCACCCCGGCTCATTTTTTGCTTCCGCGCACGCAATTTTTTTCTACGCATGCACAGAAGCAACATAATTGCCAAAATCTCTCGCGCGCACATCCACTCATCAGATTTTGCTTCCTGTTCATGTGCAGAAGCAAAAATACACTGGGACGCGCATGCGTGGGAACTGAAGCTGCACGCAAAGTGCACTGAGCACTACTGGTGCGCCCTCCTCAACCATACTGGTAGGTGTTATGGTTGGCTCTGGCCCAGCTCCTGCCCTAAGGAATGTGCAGGTGGATGTGGGGGAAACATCCAAATGCCGCAGGCCTGTTTTGCTCCTGATGGAATCTGCCGACGAAGCCGCCTCTGACCAAGGAAGTGTGAGTGACAGGGAAGAGGGGAGTTTGGCAGACAGCCCAGGAGGAGATCAATCATCTGTATCATCCCTGGATTCTGAACAAGAATTAATGACACATCCACGCATGCGTAGAGTGATGCATAGGAGACAACAACTGAAGGATTATTACAAGAGAAAATGAGGCCACCTGTTTATCTGTTGCTACAGATAAAAGTGCAGCTTGGTGTTTTAGCCTCATGGCAGTTTATCTGGTTCATTGTTTCATCAAGATCGTGGTTTTTGTGCTGTTCAAGATTGTGTGTGGACTCTCTGGACTTTAGAATTGGACTCAATTTCCCAGTTATTGGGTGAGCAATTGGATTGCATTTAATCTGTGCCTTGTGTGTACCAGAAAATCCCTTTGACATTTAAAAAGGGAGCTGCTTCTGTTTTTCTGTTTATAAAAACTTTTGGGTTTTCCTTTTATCATGTGGTGTGTGTCTTCCTGGACTAATTACCCTGTAATTACGGGCGGTTGAAACACGCCGGCAAAACAGGTAGTAACCCAATATTAGTGAAAATGGAGCTTGGGAGGGCTGTTGGCGGCCTTCCTGTGCTCCGTTGTCACTGGCAGAGGCATCGCGGGCCGGTCCTTTGCTGTTTTCCAGGGTGGCCCCACGGGCCAGATCTAAGCACCCCACAAGCCGGATCTGGCCCCTTAACCTTTGAGTTTGACATCCCTGGTATAGGGTTCTTGAGCAAGGGGTTGGACTAGAACAGGGTTGATCCATATTCCGGATCTTAGGGACCACTAAATTCATAATTTTAAATCCTGCAGACCACTAATATGATCTGCCTAATGACCGGCTGGGAGGGTGTGGCTGGGTGGCCATATGACAGGGTGTCATTCATGTCAAGGGGCGCCTCGCCAGTCTCTACTCGCCCCTCCCCTGCCAGCCACTCCTCCCTGCCCACGCAGGCTCCTTAGGGCCCCAACAGGAAGCAGTTGTTGGAGCTAAGCAGCCACCACGAGAAAGAGTTGGCAAAGCAGCTGGCTCAGTTCAAATTGGATAGTAGAAGCACCTCACTGAGGACTAGGAGCATAGGCTTTCCAAGCAGAGGAAAAACCTGCGGGAGTGCAGGGCCAGCTAGCAGCGCTTGGAGGCTCAGTGGGCTGAGATGGTCAGCCAATTCCAGGCCATGATGCAGTCCCACTTGGAAGAATGTCCTCCATCTCTTTGCCACCAGCGGTCCTTCCCTCCAGCCTTCGTCCAAAGCCCCACACCAGGAGGCTGAAGCAGTTAGAATGTCTGCCCCCCTTCCAACCCAAAAAGACCTTGATGGGAGAGAGACTCTGTAGCAACACAGACATTCATTGCACATATCTGGTGCAGGGGCCGTAGCTTGATGACCTCTGATTTAGTGCAATATAAAAAAAATGCAAATAATTTTGCATTTGCTGGCCACCAACATTTTCTTGCAGACCACCAGTTGATGACCTGGACTAGAAGACCTTCAAGGTTCCTTTGAATTCTATTCCAATTAAATAATTGAAGGAAGAGGGGTGTTTTTGTGTTGGTTTTTTTGCCTTTGACAGGAATTATTTTTCTGGTTTCGATTTCATTCTCGTCTAGGCACTTCCGTAACCATTATCTTGACTCCTTCCTTTTTAAAGAGGCTTACAATGTTCTTTGCCGTTTTTTTAATTGCCCCTTTTGGGGTCATTCCCATTTCCAAATAAAGAAGGATTTTGTTGGGTTTGTGTGAGTTTTTCACTCAAGCGGTGGCTTCGGCCTGACAGGGCCTTGTTCTCTCTGGAGTCCAAGTAAATTAAGGCATTCAATCTTTCACGAAAGGTTTTCCTCAGGAAGAGTAATCGATAAACAAAGGGCTAATTCAGGATTTCCACAGCCATGCCATTGAGCGGGAAGTGGGCTGAGACGCCAGTAGCTTTTAAAAGAAAAGGGCAGGAAGGAAGCTACCAAGGAGACATTTCTGCTTTAAAGAGAATCCATTCTAAGTAATCCCATGACAAGAAACCCATCCTTTGGGACAGGAATTGCCAAATAATATGGTATTTGTTCTATTGTGCTGTGTTAAGCTTTAAATGTCATTGGACTAAAAATTTCTAATAAATTTCTAAGTCAATAAATAAACAAACAAACAAACAAACAAATAAATGGTTATATTGGTTTAATATTGGTTTAACATTTAAATATGTCAAAGGGTTAAATAAGGTTCAGGAGGGAAGTGTTTTTAATAGGAAAGGTTTTTTTTAAAACAATTTTTATTGGTTTTATAGGTTAACATAAAACAAACATATAACAGTGCACAGTGCATGTGCCCATCACCAAACAACACACACACCCCGTCACCCCCACCACCCCTACAAGAGGATTCAAAGAAATTTTACTTGTTTATCTATCTATTAATCCTTGGCTCTATCTTGAACGAATTTTATTAAAAGAGTGATTGTAATTTATTTTTCGTATTTACATCACAGATTCTACTGTTAACATATAATCTTTTACCTTGTTCCATCGCATCATCAGCTTCTCTAGTTTGTTCTCATCAAAATTATTTAATCTTATTTCCATAATTTCAAAATGTATGTGATCCACCATATACCAGTACCAATTTTGTACTGTCCATTTTGTAGAGTCTTTCCATCCTAATACTATCACCGCTTGAGCACTTTCCAATGCTGCAGTTTTAATTTCCTTAGATTCTCCTAATTCTCATTTTCCCGTTTTTAATAGGAAAGTGAACACAAGAACAAGGGGGCACAATCTGAAGTTATTTGGGGGAAAGATCAAAAGCAACGTGAGAAAATATTATTTTACTGAAAGACTAGTAGATGCTTGGAACAAACTTCCAGCAGACGTGGTTGGTAAATCCACAGTACCTGAATTTAAACATGCCTGGGATAAACATAGATCCATCCTAAGATAAAATAAAGGAAATAGTATAAGAGCAGACGGACCTTGAGGTCTTTTTCTACCGTCAATCTTCTATGTTTCTGTGACACAATAATTAAAAAGTTGAACAACAACAAGAAATAAAAACAAGAAATAAAATCCCAAAACCCTTTTAATAGTATTTTGATTCTTAGCTTGATTAACAAGAGAGCAATGGAGAAATAAAGAAACTGTTATCAGACATAACCACTCTCTTATAACGAACCATTAATCCACAGAGTAAATAAAACGAAATGAAAAGAAGAATAGAAAGATAGAAACAAGACAATTCAAAAAGACTAATGTATATTGAAATTAGGAAATGAAATGCGTGCAAATGAATAAGCTGTAAACAAGGTCCAGCTAAATAGCTGGCATTGATGTTAAGTTCTGATACCATTGTAAATTATTGTATAAAGCATAATGCTTTATTGTGTAATGCTACTCTTTTGTTTGTTTTGTTTGTATGTTTGTCTATGTTTTTTGTTGTTGTTTTGTTTTTAATGTAAATAACTAATAAAGATATTTAAAAACAAACAAACTAGAGAGCAATTCTCAGAACTGGGTCACGCAATCTGGGGCTGGATGCTGTTGCCAAATAGTGAGTCTGTGGTCTGGATCTATTGGAGGCCTTCTGCCAACTCTGAAGATGCTCCCTAGTGTAAGAGGTATTAACCAATAAGTATTTGTAGACATAGCAATACATTTCAGTCTTTAATAAGTTGCATTCTTTCTTTCCTGCCGCTCCCTCCTGCTGTGGTCCAGCTCCCGAAGTCTTGGCACAGAAGCCTTACAGCAAAGCTGTGGACTGCTGGTCTATTGGAGTCATTGCCTACATCTTGTATGTATTGAGTGGAATTGGGGTGGGGTGGGTGGGATAAACAGGAAGATAGGGAAGACTGATAATACTTTCGGTTGCTTCGGAATACACCTCTGTCTAGTTGTATGATAAATGTATGACAAATGTATTTTTTCTTTTATGTACACTGAAAGCATAGGCACCAAAGACAAATTCCTTGTGTGTCCAATCACACTTGGCCAATAAATAATTCTATTCTTTTCTATTTAATGATTTAAAAACACGATCCTGCCGGTTTGTCCTTCCAGGATGTATTTGGCATTTGCATAGCTGCTTCACTGGTCTGTTTTTGTTCTTTTGTATATGGCTTTTAATTTTACATGATTCCCCCTTTGCAATTTGGAGGACAGGAAATTCCAACTCCCTTCGATCACAATGTGATTTTTGTCTTCCTGCTTCCATCCCTTCAGTCTAGGGAATAATTGTATTTTCCCCCCTATGTTTTGCCGCAGAGATGATAATCTCTCTCTCAGGTTGTTTTTTAGCACTTTCTGAATGTAACAGAGCAAGTTGGCAAAGTGTATTTTGGGTTAGGGTTGTATTTTAGAGGAAAATGAGTTTGCCAATATGTAATATTGTACCAATTAATATAAACATTGCATATAGTATAGTACAGTGATGGTGAACCTATGGCATGGGTGCCACAGGTGGCACACGGAGCCATATCTGCTAGCATATGAGCTGTTGCCCTAACTCAGCTGCAATATGCATGTGTGTGCTGGCCAGCTGATTTTTGGCTCACAGAGGCTCTGGGAGGGTATTTTTGGCTTCCAGAGAGCCTCTGAGGGGATGGGGGAGGACGTTTTTACCCTTCCTTGGCTGTAGGGAAGCCTTTGAAGCCTGGGTAGGGCAAAACATGAACCCACCAGAAGTTGGGAAACAGGCGATTTTCAGCCTCCAGAGGGCCTCCAGGAGGCACGGGAAGCTGTTTTTACCCTCCCCAGGCATTGAATTATGGGTGTGGGCACTCACACATGTGAGCTCAATGAACAGCTTAATATTTTATCTGCCTTTGTCCCTATTCCTCCTCTTTTAATAATAATAATAATAATTATTATTATTATTAATTAGATTTGTATGCCGCCCCTCTCCGAAGACTCGGGGCGGCTCACAACAATAATAAAAAACAATATTGTAGCGAAACAAATCTAATATTAAAAAAGAAGCATATAAAACCCTATCATATTTAAAACCAAACAACACATACATACCAAACATAAAATATAAAGAGCCTGGGGGAAAGGTGTGTCAACTCCCCCATGCCTGGCGATAAAGGTGGGTCTTGAGTAGTTTGCAAAAAACAAGGAGGACGGGGGCAGTTCTAATCTCCGGGGGGGTTGATTCCAGAGGGCCGGGGCCACCACAGAGAAGGCTCTTCCCTGGGGCCCACCAAACGACATTGTTTAGTCGACAGGACCTGGAGAAGGCCAACTCTGTGGGACCTTATCGGTCGCTGGGATTCGTGTGGTAGCAGGCGGTTCCGGAGATATTCTGGTCCAATGCCATGTAGGGCTTTAAAGGTCATAACCAACACTCTTTTCCTTTCTGGATCCAGATATAACCACTTCTCTCTCTCTCACTCTCTTTTCCTTTTCCCATTGAACAGACTTCTCTTCCTCACCGTTTTAACTGTTCCTAATCTATATTCCCCTCCCTCTATATTGTATGTACACTGATCCCTCATTTTTCACGGGGGATGCGTTCCAAGACCACCCGTGAAAAATGAATTTCCGTGAAGTAGAGGAAAGATATTGTTTTATGCATTTAACGAGTATTTGGACTTTTAAAACCCACCCTTTGCATTAAACAGTCATTCTATAATGTTTCTCAGCTGGGACTACATGTGATATGCGCTACCAGTTTCTTTAATAGAGTGCAGTAGTACTGTGGAAGAATTTTATGAATTTTTAATGGATTTAAAATTTTTAATGGATTTAAGCCCCCTTTGAAAACCCGTGAAATAGCGAATCCATGAAAGATGAACCGTGAAGTAGCGAGGGATTACTGTAGTCACACATGGACTATTTCCCCCTCTTTTACCTCAGATTGTGTGGGTATCCGCCATTTTACGACGAGAACGACACCAAGCTCTTTGAACAGATCTTGAAGGCTGAATATGAATTTGATTCCCCCTACTGGGACGATATATCGGACTCAGGTGAGGAAGGAGTACGTTTCTCCGGATGCCCCGATCAAAAAATAAAAGTTGGATTCCACAGCGGCTGTAATGTCAGTGTTTGCTTCTCACCCGCCTTCTTTTATTGCTTTCCAGCCAAAGATTTCATCCAGCATTTAATGGAGAGAGACCCCAAGAAGCGATTCACCTGTGAGCAAGCCCTGCAACACCCATGGTAAGGTTTACCACCCCCCTTGGCTTTTGAACTTTAATTATTAGGAAATTCAGGGGTGGGTTCTAACTTACCTCGCTACAAGTTCACTTCCGCCTGTGCTGGGTGGGTGCAGTGCCGATTTTTTTAAAAAGGCCCCCAAAAGCCAAAAACAAGATGGATACACATGCGCAATGTCAGAAATACGGCTTCTGCACATGCTCAGACGTTTCCATGGTACAGATATACACTGCTCAAAAAACTAAAGGGGACACTTAAACCAGTGTTTCCCAACCTTGACTACTTGAAGATATTTGGACTTCAACTCCCAGAATTCCCCAGCCAGCGAATGCGAATTTTGGGAGTTGAAGTCCAGATATCTTCAAGTGTCCAAGGTTGGGAAACCCTGACTTAAACAACAGAATATAACTCCAAGTAAATCAAACTTCTGTGAAATCAAACTGTCCACTTAGGAAGCAACACTGATTGACCATCAATTTCATTTTGTTGTCAGCACATTCAACTTTGTACAGAACTCTTTTTAAAAAAATATATATTTTTATTGATTTTGTAAATATGGTTACATAAAACAAACATAAAACAGTGCACAGTGCGTGTGCCCATCACCCGACCGACAATAACCATCACCACCACCACCAATTGCGGGGGGTTCAAATATTTACTAGTTTATATATATATATTTCCTTGGCTCTACTGTGCATTTGTTATTATTGAAAGAGTGATTGGAGTTTATTTTTCACATTTGCCACACAGATTCTACTCAGCATATAACCTTTCACCTTATTCCATCGTGCCATCAGCTTCTCCAGTTTATTTTCATCAAAGTTGTTTAATCTTATTTCCATGATTTCAAAATGAATGTGATCCACCATGTACCAGTACCAGTTCTGTAGTGTCCATTTTATAGACTCTTTTCAACCCAATACCACTACCGCTTGAGCGCTTTCCAGTGCTGCAGTTTTTATTTCTTTAAAATCTCTTAGTTCTCTTTGTTTAATTAATATCGCTATTTCTTTTGTAATTGTCCAATTAATATTTAACATTTTATTTATTTCGTTCTGCACTTCCAAAATTTCTGAATTTCTACACATACAGAACAAAGTACTCAACATAGTTCCCTCTAAGCTGAGCAGTGAGCAATCGCTCACTTAAAAATCATCATCAACTCAGAGTTTTCCAAACCTGCCCAGAAGCCGAGAGGGAAAGAGTGAGAGGGAAGGAGAGAGAGAGGAAGAGAGGAAGAGAGAGAAACAGATAGAAAAAAGAGAGGAAGAAAAAGAGAAAGAAAAAGAATGGGAGTAAGGAAGAGAGAAAGAAAATCAAAATCTAGTTTGAAACTAGCTCAACTATTTAAGTGGCATTTTGATATTGATAGAGTGGCCCTATTGTGAGCTCACTGTTAGAGACACACAGTACAGTATTTTATTTTGAAATTCTATTAGGCAAAACAGGGTGGGTTTTTGTTTGTTTGTTTGTTTGTTTGTTCGTTTATTTATTTATTTGTTTGTTTATTTATTTATTTATTATTTCTGTGCCGCTCAGACACTATACTTTTCCACCCACCCCCGAAAAAAATTAGAGGGAACACTGGTACTCAATGAGAATATATCATTCATTCAGATCTAGGATGTGTTCTTTGAGTGTTCCCTTTATTTTTTTTTGAGCAGTGTATATATATTTTTGCAGTAGTCTATTTGCATGTAGGTGGACCCACTTGGAGATGGATAGGGGAGCAGTGTCTCCAAGGGGTCGCGATCCACAGGTTGTGAATCACTGGCCTAAGGCAAAACTCTGTAAACACAAATGCTAAAATGACCCCCAGCGTAAAATAACCTAAAGAATTTCTTTGGGGAGCCTATCCATCAACTAGGTAACATCACTGGTTTCTCTTTTAACAGCTGCCCCTTTTCTTACTTTTCATGTCTGCAAAGTAGGGACGAATGCTTTCTCTCTTCTCAGGATTGCTGGAGACACCGCACTAGACAAGAACATCCATCAATCAGTCAGTGAGCAGATCAAAAAGAATTTTGCCAAAAGTAAATGGAAGGTGAGGGTGTCCAATAGATGCTTTTTAATTATTCCATGTGCTTGTTTTGTTTGTTTAATTTTGATACTCCTTTTCCTGAAGAATACTATGGGCATCAAGTGGGGGAAAGCTGATGAGTTTATAACTCAAGGGATGTTCCTATTCCTGTCTTCCCCAGCATAGGGAAGCCCTACATGGCATTGGGCCAGATTACCTGCGGGGTCCCCTCCCACCACATGACTCCCAGTGACGGGTTAGATCCCACAGAGTCAGCCTTCTCCATCAATTAGACAATGTCACTTGGCGGGGCCTGGGGAAGAGCCTTCTCTGTGGGGGGCCCTGACTCTCTGGAATCAGCTCCTCCCAGAGATTCACACTGCCCCCACCCTCCTCGCCTTTTGCAAAAGTCTAAAGACTCATTTATGCCACCAGTCTAGGGGCCATTTGACTGTAGCCTCCTGGCCGACAAAACGTAATGTATGTGTTGTGTGCATAGGAATGATTGATTTTTTTAATATTACTGTATTGGGTTTTAGTCTAACTTAGTTATAATACGGTAATTGGATTAGGAAGTTTATATTGGTTTTTTTAATATCTTGTAAGCCATCCCGAATCCTCGGAGAGGGTGGCATATAAATCAATCAATCAATCAAATAAATAAACAAACAAACAAATAAGAAAATAAGTCAGTAAGTGTTGTATTGCCTCCGTACAAATTGATGGTGAGGCCATACTTGGAGTACTGTGTACAGTTCTGGTCACCGCACCTCAAGAAGGATATAATGGAACTGGAAAAGGTGCAAAAAAGGGCAACAAGAATGATCAAGGAAATGGAGCCCCTCCCTTATGAAACCAGGTTGCAATGCCTTGGTCTCATCGGCCTTAAAATCCGGCGTTCAAGGGGTGACTTGATCAAAGTGCATAAAATCATGCATGGGATAGAAAAGGTGGATAGCAAAAAAATATTTTCTCCATCACACAATACTAGGACAAGGGGGCACTCACTAAAGCTCATAGATAAGAAAGTGAGGACAAACCCAGGGAAATATTTCTTCACCCAGAGGGTCGTTGGTTTATGGAATTCACTTCCAGAAGAGGTCGTGACAGCTGTCAGCCTTGATAGCTTCAAGGCAGGATTAGACAGATTCATGGATGCCAAGTGTATCGGTGGTTATTGAAACGGATGTCCACGTGTCGCCTCTATGTTGGTTGAGGCAGGCAGGATTCCCTTGAGTACCATTTGTTGGGGGTTGAGGGAAAGGGAGGGTCTTGCCTTCTCTTTCTGCTCAAGATCCCCATGGACAATTGGTGGGCCACTGTGTGACGCAGAATGCTGGACTTAATGGGCTTTGGCCTGATTCAGCATGGCTCTTCTTATGTTCTTGTGTTCTTAAGTAAGTAAATAAGTAAGTAAGTCCTTTGAGAAGGGTGGCATATAAGTCCGATAGATAACTAACTAACTAACTAACTAACTAACTAACTAAATAAATAAATAAATAAATAAATAAATAAATAAATAAATAAATAAATAAATAAGTTAAATAAACATAAAAGATATTTGTTGGGTTTTTAAAGAGCCGTGGTTAGAATCAGGGGTGGGTTTTACTTACCTTACCCACCCGGTTCGCATTGTGGTGGAAGCGCATGTTTTTCATGCGCATATCACTTCCTGGAAAACGTCTCACTGAGCATACACAGTACTAAGAAAAAAGCTTCTGCGCATGCACAGAAGCAAAAAACAAGATGGCGCCACCATCGGGGGCAAGAGAACCAACTTGGGGGCGTGGCAGGCCTGTGTTGCTGCTGATTCCAGTGGCATAAGCTGCCAATTTATTAACGGTTCTTCATTCGGGAGGAAGCCACCTCTGGTTAGAATGCAGTACTGCAGGCTACTTCTGCTGGCTTAGCGGTTTACTCAGCCTCCCATCCTTAAATGAGGACCCAGATTGTTGGGGGGCAATATGCTGACTCTGTGAACCGCTTAGAGAGGGCTGTAAAAGCACTGTGAAGCGGTATATACATGAAGTCTTAAATGCTGTTGCTGTTGCTAGGAGCTGCCCCAGAATCTCCTGCTACAAGGTGGATGGCGAATAAATTCAATCCCTACATTCAATGCAATCCATCGATCCATAAATTATTGACAGCATGGGGAAAGGAAACAATGGAACAAACTCTTAAGATGTTTTGCTCACTTGTCTGTGTGGGAGGTTGACTTTTCTTTTCACTTTCATTTGCTTTGCAAATGAAGGAGGCACTCCGCACAGTCACTCATGCCCCCATCACCTCTCGTCTTGACTACTGCAATGCACTCTACATGGGGCTACTCTTGAAGAGTGTTCGGAGACTTCAGCTGGTGCAAAATGCAGTGGCATGTGAAACATCTCCCCTGGGCACGTTTAATTTATACATGGTATGCTTGTGTGTGTGTCTGTTAGTATATGGGGTTGTTCTTAAATCTTTAAATATTTTAATTAATTGGATTATCATGATTGTTTTACTTGTTGTGAGCCGCCCCGAGTCTTCGGAGAGGGGCGGCATACAAGTCCAAATAATAAATAAAAATAAATAAATTATGGGTGTACCAACGTACACCCGTATGACTCCATTTTTACGCAAGGGCATTGGTTGCCAGTGGGTCTCCAAACACAATTCACAGTGTTGGTTATTACCTTTAAAGCCCTAAATGGCTCACGGCCTGAATATTTATGGGACCGCCTCCTGCCTCGTACCACGCTGCGCCCATTAAGGGCCCACAGAGTTGGCCTTCTCCAGCTCTCGTCCACCAATGTTGGTTGGCGGGACCTCGGGGAAGAGCCTTCTCTGTGGTGGCTCCGACTCTGTGGAATCAACTGCCTCCAGACATTCGCAGTATCTCCTCCCTACCGGTCTTCCAGAAAGACGTTAAAACTTGTCTTTTCCGGCAGGCCTGGAATTCGATTGACTGGTATGGTTTTTTTAATGATATACTAGTTTTTATGGCATCGTAGATTTTATTGATGTATTTATTGCTCTTTTTACTTGTATTTATAACTTTTGTTAGCTGCTCAGAGTCCGTTTCAGAGTGAGCGGCATATAAATGCAATAAATACATAATAATAATAATAATAATAATAATAATAATAATAATAATAATAATTATTATTATTATTATTGTTGTTATTGTTATTATTATTATTAATTTATTAAATTTGTATGCCGCCCTTCTCCAAGGAGTTGGGGCGGCTCACAACAATAACAATACAATACAATACAATACAAATATAGAATAGAATAGAATAGAATTCTTTATTGGCCAAGTGTGACTGGACACACAAGGAATTTGTCTTTGGTGCATATGCTCTCAGCGTACATAAAAGAAAAAGATACATTTGTCAAGAATCATCTAATGTTAAGAAAAAAACTAAGTTTAAAAAACCCACAATAATTAAAAACTAAAAATAAAATTTCTCTCCTCCTTTCTCCCCTCTCCCTTTCAGCAAGCTTTCAACGCAACAGCTGTGGTGAGGCATATGAGGAAGCTACAACTTGGAACCAGTCAAGAGGGGCCTGGCCAAGCCATGCAGGAGAGCAACGGTGAGAGGTTACGGGTGCCTCTGTGCGCCCTTCCTGCTCAGAGGCCTTCCTTCTGTTTGTGAGCGCTGGCATCCGTCGGCCCACGACGACAGCAGCGCCGCATTTGACCTTTGCTTTTGAGTCTTCTTTTGTTCTGCTGCCAAAACGTTGCCGATGAAAGCTGACCATGCTGGGGGCCACAGACCTATATAGTGGGGGGCAACTGGGCCCAGTAGTTGGGAAGAAGCAGCAGGTCTTCAGGACCTCCTCACCTTCTTCCTAAAATCCGTCTCGTTCTGAAGATCGGCTCGAGGCAGCAGGAGCCGCGTTGTATGTCAATGGGCTGTTGAAGTTTGTGTGATGCTGTTCTTCACAAAAATATCTCCTTAAAGTCACATTCTGTTCTGCCGGGCTGCCTGGTAGGAGCCTCCCGAAAATTCAAGGGTACAAATTTCAGACACACACACGTTTGAAAATTCAAAACAATGTTCTTTATCCCAAAATTCAAAATAAACTAAGCACTCTTTTTGTATTGCAAAGAGCACTCTTCCAAAAACAACCGGGTAGTCTGTACAATTTCCCTTAAGCAGTCATTAAGTACTTAGCTAGCAGCTGTGAAGAAACTTCACACCCCTTCTTCTTCCAACGAAGTGACACACACACACACACACACACACACGTGGTTCTGATTTGTTTTCAGAAGCATGAAAAATCAACAAAGTCCAGAAACCAGTAACACAGGATCCCTGACGAACTGCAATCAGATACTCTTCCACAACGGCCAAACCCACATGCTGCTATTTATAGCAGCAGCCCTAATTACTGGAGCCCCACCCAAACACAGGTGGCCGCTCTTATCTCCTGTAATATGTTCTTACTTGGTCTCTTCTACGCATAATTCTGCGCTTGCGTGGGTCCAAAATATCTTCATCCGAATCAATGGAAGATAAGGGAGATTGACTGCCTGGGCTGTGTGCCAAGCCCCCCTCTGCCGAGTCACTCCCACCTTCTTCTTTGTCCGAGGAAACTAAACTCTGAACTGACTCTGTCGGGAATAACACAGGCCTGTGACATGTTGAAGTTTCCCCTGCATCTACCTCCACATTCCCTGGGGAAGGAGCTGGGCCAGAGCCAACCACAACACATTCTAAGAATAAAGTCTTATGAACCATGGAGTCAATCTGGTCACTAAGTGTTCTGTCCGGCCCGGTTAATTGATCCGTAATTAATCCCCAATGAAGACTCGAAAGCAAAGTCACTATGTATATTAGTCTATTTACAAAGAAACTGTGCTGGAAACAGCAATTAAATCAGAGGAATGTCAGTTTGATTGCCGACAGTCCACCATTATCAGCACAGTTAATAATGAGCATCCAATATAAGGTAATAAATCCAAATCATTAGTTTCCACTTAAGAACCCCAGCCCGAAAAAATTTCCCAGGAAATTTATGAGTGGCACGAAGGCCCGGCCAGTTTCCTGCCATTCCCCCTGGGTTTCTGTCTCTGACAGTGTATGGGAGGCAGTCTTGCATAGACAGCTTCAATGCCTAGATCTACATTGCCGGCGATATTCTTGTCTCCCTCGCATTCTTCTTACCCTAGTGTCTAATATTGGGTCCCACAATTTCCCACTCCTCATCTGACTCCAACCTTACCATAGCTGGGGGTTCTGCAGTCTCTGGGGGTTCCCCAGGCCCTAACTCTCCCTCACTCTCACTTTCTGATTTCTCTGGTAAGCCCACTGGCCTATGATACCCAGACGGACCCGGTTCATTAGAAACATAGAAGACTGACAGCAGAAAAAGACCTCATGGTCCATCTAGTCTGCCCTTATACTATTTCCTGTATTTTATCTTAGGATGGATATATGTTTATCCCAGGCATGTTTAAATTCAGTGACTGTGGATTTATCAACCACGTCTGCTGGAAGTTTGTTCCAAGGATCTACTACTCTTTCAGTAAAATAATATTTTCTCATGTTGCTTTTGATCTTTCCCCCAACTAACTTCAGATTGTGTCCCCTTGTTCTTGTGCTCACTTTCCTATTAAAAACACTTCCCTCTTGGACCTTATTTAACCCTTTAACATATTTAAATGTTTCGATCATGTCCCCCCTTTTCCTTCTGTCCTCCAGACTATACAGATTGAGTTCATGAAGTCTTTCCTGATACGTTTTATGCTTAAGACCTTCCACCATTCTTGTAGCCCATTCTCCGCAAAGTCCGTGATCAAAGGAGCCGGATGCGAGCCACCCACAACACTAAGTAGCTTCCCTTTCCCTAGTCGGAGGCAGCCCCGGAATCATGCGATTTCTACTCCTATCTCCGGTCTTGACTGGTTCTTTTCTCCCCCTTTCTCTCCTTCAGGCTCGGCTACTAATAGCAGTGAGGAATCCTTGGGGAATGGCTCCCACTGCCAAACTCAGGACTGAACGTTCGCCAAAGGACAGAGGACTTAGATGGCAAAGCCAGCAGCGATCCTAACTGAGCGGGCAGCCCCAAGCCCCGTTGTAAAAGCGCTAGGGAAGGTTCTGGGACCCACCTTCCCTGCAAAGTACGGCCGAGCCCCACTACAGGGGAATGGAACCGCTCCCCCTATTAATTCGCGTCCTCCAGAATCCGGAAGCGGAGGCTAATATTTTCCGAGTCCCACACTTCCTTTGAGATGCTTTGATCGGCTCCCATGTTCCACTCCCCAACGCACCAACAAGACCCTCCTGTTGTCCCTGCCCCCCATTCTCATTCATCAGCGATGATGCCGCCCTCTTTGGCCCTTCTTCGTGTGAGCGGCTTAAGTCTTGGAAAGAAATACTCAATAAACTCCCCCCCACCCTCTGGCTTTCTTCTGCAGCAGCCACTCAAGTGGGGGTTTGCTCTCCAGCTGTGCACACCATTACATCGCTTGAGGACACCAGCGAGCAACAACACCCGCCCTGCTTCTCCCACACGACCCAGCCAAACCAAGGAAAGAAGGACGTAGATACACCGTAGCTGGCCCTTGGCTCAGTTGCGGGCAGTGTTGGAGAATAAAGATGGTTTGTTTGCAGGGAGAAGCGTGCGCTAGCTTTCAGCTTTCCACCTACGTGAGCTATAGAAGTTTCTAAAGAAAGGGACGCTGGTTTTCTACAGTCTTTCTAGGAGCTATGGTCCTCTGGGGAGGCGAGAAGCCATGGCTATCTTGAACAGCGTCTACGGAGGTCCTCTCAATCATCCAGGCCTGGGGTAGGAAAAATTGGCTCTTCTGTGACAGGTGGACTTCAACTCCCAGAATAAATAAATAAATAAATAAATAAATTCATTCCTTCATTCATTCATTCATTCATTCATTCATTAAATTTGTATGCCGCCCCTCTCCGCAGACCTGGGGCAGCTCACAGCAGTGATAGAAACAATGTACAATACAAATCTAATAATACGAAGTTAAAAACCCATAATTTAAAAAACATGCACACAACACACCATACATAAATTGTACAAGCCTAGGGGGAAAGGATATCTCAATTCCCCCATGCCTGACGGCAGAGGTGGGTTTTGAGAAGTTTACGAAAGGCAAGGAGGGTGGGGGCAATTCTGATCTCTGGGGAGAGCTGGTTCCAGAGGGCCAGGGCCGCCACAGAGAAGGCTCTTCCCCTGGGTCCCGCCAAATGACATTGTTTAGTCGACGGGACCCGGAGAAGGCCAACTCTGTGGGACCTAACCGGTCGCTTGGATTCGTGCGGCAGAAGGCGGTCCCGGAGATATTCTGGTCCGATGCCATGAAGGGCTTTATAGGTCATAACCAACACTTTGAATTGTGACTGGAAACTGATCGGCAACCAAAGCAGACTGCGGAGTGTTGGTGAAACATGAGCATACTTGGGAAAGCCCATGATTGCTGTCGCAGCTGCATTCTGCACAATCTGAAGTTTCCGAACACTTTTCAGAGGTAGCCCCATGTAGAGAGCGTTACAGTAGTCGATTTTCAAGGTGACGAGGGCATGAGCTAGCATGATTGGCTCAGGAATTCTGGGAGTTGAAGTCCACATGTGATAGAAGAGCCAACTCAGGAATTCTGGGAGTTGAAGTCCACAAGTCATAGAACAGCCAACTTTGCCTATCCTTGAATTCCAGGTCATGTTCATCCCTGGCGGGGGTTGCAACTTACCTCCGCTACCGATGCTGATGCGAGATTTGGCTTTTGCGCAGACGCAGGAAGCAAATCATGCGAGAACACATGCGGGCACATGAGATTTCAGTGATGTTTTTTGCTTCTGCGCAAGCAATCGCCAAAAATTGCTGAAATCTCACATGCCGCATGTCCTCTCACAAGATCTTGTTTCTTGCACATGCGCAGAAGCCAAATCTCGTTCCGACACATGTTCCCCCCGCTGGTCACCCAGAGCTGTGCGCGCAGCTCCATTTTCGCTACCAGAACATACCCCCCCGCCCCCATCCAGGTAGGAACCCAACACTGGTGGTCCCAAAGGTGTTATATTTTTTTCAAAAGGCAACTGGACTTCCTTTGAAAAGGTTTCAGTTCTTATCCAAGGAGCTTTTTCAGCTTTCAGAGGTGCAAAACATTTTCAAGGGTGAAAAAAACTCAAGGTCCAGTTTAATTTTTGGAAAAGCCCTTTTGGGACATCCTGAGTGATGCTTTTATGGGATTTGATTTCAGAGCACTCTAAAGTGGACTGAGAAATAGCACTTATTTACCACTTCAGGGTTTGCTTTTTACAGCCTTCTCTAAGCTGTTTGCAGAATCAGGTTATTGCTCCACCCCAAACAATCTGGGTCCTCATTTTTACCCACCTCGGAAGGATGGAAAGCTGAGTCAACCTTGAACCTGTGAGATTCGAGCTGCCAAATTGCAGGCAACCGACGGTCAACAGTTGTAGCCCGAGTACTGCACTCTAACCACTGTGCCAACGTGGCTTCAGCAAATACCGAAGGGCCAGGGCTTCCTTGGCGCCAGGCATGGAAAAAGACTGGTGATATTTTAAGAGTGGTCATCTTGCTATCCTCTTACAAAGTTATCCAAACCGAGAGAAAAATTGTAAGAATTTTTCAGGGGGTCACAGTACAAAGTGGGGGAAAGGCTCCTGGGATCAGATCTTTTTCAATACTCCCTACTAGCAGTTGTAAAATTATCTTTTAATATTTTGTGGCTAGGAGAAGGTGGGTGGGATTTAAGGTAAGAATAAGCTCATAAATCCATGTATGTCTCTGACTTCTCTCTTTAAAAGTTGCATGAAATAGGTTAGCGGGAGGCTGAATTTGGCAATTATTTCTTTGAAAGTAGTGGAGAAACTTGCTAGTGAAGATTCTGCTCGTAAAATGTTTTACCTGTCTTCCTCCATGGCAGATCTGGCACCATTTATTTGATACCAACTAGAGCAGTGTTTCCCAACCTTGGCAATTTGAAGATATTTGGACTTCAACTCCCAGAATTCCCCAGCCAGCAAATGCTGGCTGGGGAATTCTGGGAGTTGAAGTCCAGGTATCTTCAAGTTGCTAAGGTTGGGAAACACTGAACTAGAGCTTTTCCCATGGTCTCTTCTCATGCCTGGTTTGAAAGCTTATAATAATTCTTAGTTTTGTCTCGTCGTGCTTTCCTTCTATCCTCTCAGTTCAAGAGGAACTTTATAACTCAGAAGTTTCTACGCTGCTTGTTTCCATATTAAAAAGGAAGCACCACAAAGCTCAGCCTCATTCCAGCTTCGCCAAAGGCCAGACACAAAAGAGGAGACCATCATTGAGAGCTGTTGCCTGAGATTAGCACAGTTTGGTTGTGTTCTGCCCTGCCGGCGTGTTTCAACCACCCCATAATTACAGGGTAATTAGTCCAGGAAGACACACACCACACGATAAAAGGAAAACCCAAAAGTTTTTATAAACAGAAAAACAGAAACAGCTCCCTTTTTAAATGTCAAAGGGATTTTCTGGTACACACGAGGCACAGGTTAAATGCAATCCAATTGCTCACCCAATAACTGGGAAATCGAGTCCAATTCTAAAGTCCAGAGAGTCCACACATAATCTTGAACAGCACAAAAACCACGATCTTGACGAAACAATGAATCAGATAAACTGCCATGAGGCTAACACACCAGGCTGCACTTTTATCTGTAGCACTAATTACAGCAGCCCCACCCAACCACAGGTGGCCTCATTTTCTCTTGTAATAATCCTTCAGTTGTCTCCTATGCATCACTCTACTCATGCATGGATGTGTCATTCTTGTTCAGAATCCAGGGATGATAGATGATTGATCTCTTCCTGGGCTGTCTGCCAAACTCCCCTCATCCCTGTCACTCACGCTTCCTTGGTAAGAGGAGGCTTCATCGGCAGATTCCATTGGGAGCAAAACAGGCCTGTGGCATGTGGATGTCTCCCCCACATCCACCTCCACATTCCTTAGGGCAGGAGCTGGGCCAGAGCTAACCACAACAGGTTGTAGGCACGCTTTTAGGAACTCACATGAACAGACAAATCATGCCAGAAGAGACTTGAGGGACAAACCAGGATTGTTTTATTAGGATTGATACAGCACTTAGAAATAATTTAGAAACACTTTATAAAAGGATAAAAGTAAGTAGGTCTTTGCTCAAAACCACTAGAAATGGTCAAAGACAAAAGGAAGAAATGGATTTGGGCTAGATATATATATATGTGTGTGTAACATATTTTTGCTGATAATGAAAAGGAAGGGAGACTATATCTATTTTGGGCTTATTTGCCTTCATCAGGCAGCCACATCCTTACTGGGATTTGAACCTGGGGCTCTTGCCTTGTAAGGCAGCAGCCTTAGCCTCTAGGCTACAGACTCATCTCCTGTATCAGCTTGTACCAGGGAAGAGTTATGTGTGATATATATATTTTTTTTTGGTTGAGTCACCATTGTATATTGAAAGAGCATCACGGCTTTCTTTTTGATATACATATTTATATATCAGTTTTCTAAAACAGTACACAGTTAAAAAAACAAACAGGCCACAGCCTCTTCTGATAGGAAGATTCAAGGAAATGTTGCCTGAAATCAGAAAAATGCTTGGTTAGGCTGCAGCATGCTTATCATTTGGGTTTAGGAATCTAATTTACGACTTTTTTTATAGACGCAAAGGAAATCAATGAAAAGTGAGGAAAGGCAGGTATTACAAGGGATTGAATAATTAGGGGTAGCATTCTAAATACATCTGGCAGCAAAAGGAAATCGTAGCCGTCGTGTCACATACACACAAGCAAATACAAAAAGAAAGATGGCTCAACACTTCGGATGAGCACCAAAATGTCACGTCAGAAATGAAGCAAAGTACCTTTGAAAACACGTTTCCTATTAATACTGGGTTTTGGCACCCCTCACACACACACTTGCCATTTCAGTAAACCACTTGTGTCCAAGGACCTGTGTATCTTTTAGAACAGTGTTTCCCAACCTTGGCAACTTGAAGATATCTGGACTTCAACTCCCAGAATTCCCCAGCCAGCAAATGCTGGCTGGGGAATCCTGGGAGTTGAAGTCCAGATATCTTCAAGTTGCCAAGGTTGGGAAACACTGTTTTAGAACAACAGTCTCTGAACTCGGTGTCTTTTTAATAGACTTCAACTCGCAGAATTCCTCAGCCAGCCATGCTTTAGAATAAGGGGCCTCCAACCTTGGCAACTTTTAAGACTTGTGGACTTCAACTCCCAGAGTTCCTCAGCCAGCAAAGGAATTTCAAGTCTTAAAAAATTTCCAAGGTTGGAGACCCCTGATTTAGAATATCATCAGCAAAACACAAATCAGCCGTAGATGGTCTTCACTTATAGTGCAACTCCCCTTAATTTACTCAGGTGTGTAACCCGTTCTGAATTCAAGAGGGCTCTTCTCCAGGTAAGTGGGCAAAAGAGCGAAGGGACTGAGTTGGTGTTAAGTAGAATTAGGTGACTGCACGAAACACAATTGTGTTGCAACTGAGGCCAAAGACTGACAATCTTGTAAAAAACCCACACCATCCACTAGCACTCTCAGGTAGTCAACTTTGAATGGTAGGAATCCCTCTTCTCTTAACTAATAATCTAATGGTCAATCAGAAAGAGCTGGTAGGGATTTTGGAGGTCTTCTAGTCCAGCCCCCTGGTCAAGCAGGAAATCTTGTACCATTTCAGAGGGGCGGCATACAAATCCAATTAATAAATAAATAAAGTGATTGCCTGGTCTCTTTTTGAAAACCTCCAGTGATGAAGCACCCACTAGTGGAGGCAAGCCATTCCACTAGTTAATTGTCCTCACTGTTAGGAAATTTCTCCTTAATTTAGGTTGCTTCTCTTCTTCATTAGTTTCCGTCCATTGTCTTTTGTCCTGCCCTCTGGTGCTTTGACCCCCCCCTTCCTGTTTGTGGCAGCCTCTCAAATTCTAGAATACGGCTATCATTTGTCCCGCCTACTGTTCCCTTAGGTCTCGGGTAGGCAAAGTTGGCTCTTCTATAACATGTGGACTTCAACTCCCAGAATTCCTGAGCTAGCAAGATTGGCTCAGGAATTCTGGGAGTTGAAGTCCACAAGTCATAGAAGATCCAACTTTGCCTACCCCTGGACAAAAAGTCAGCCTTTCGCAAGCTGCCTCTGAAAGGAGTCAGCGTTACAGCGAACATACACAGAATGTGTGCTCATACGCGGTTTTATGAAGGAGAGAGCCTGCAAATTTGTGCCATAAAATTTTCTCCCCTTTTTTTAAAAGAAAAGGAATAGTCTTATTTTTATGAGGCATGATGGCTCAGCAGGTTTTAACGGTTAGTTGGAAAGCCGTTCAGCCTGGTTTCGAGACCCAAGTGCCGTATGATGGCATGAGCTCCCAATTACTTGTCTCAGCTACCATTAGCCTAGTGGTTCGAAAGCTAAGAGAAAAATAGCTACCACAAGGTAACCGCATTCTGTGTGCCTCGTTGTATTAATCGTGTTGGCCACCTGACTGTGGAAGCGAATTCAGTCAACGCTGGTTCCCTCCGTTAAGAAATTGAGGTGAACACCGCCCCCTACAACCAGTCAGGGAAAACCTTTACCGTAATTTTATGTGGTAAGTTACTTCGGATTATTTAAGAGACTCGATAGCTCAACTTCCTTTGAGGAAAGCCCATACAATTTCTAACTACCTCAGGCAACTCAGGTTATCTATGTTACGGCTATTTAATAGGAATCCAGATTGATCTCTGGCTCGGAGAGGGGGTTCCACTTACCTTCTCTACCCAGTGGAAGTGTCTACGCATGCGCAGAGGGATTTTTTTTTGAAAGCTGGGGCGACTGGAGGACCAGTTCGGGAACGTGGACCGCCAGTCATTGTTGGCGGTTCGGCGAACGGCAGCAAATTTTCACTACTCGTCCGAACCGGCCGCCACCCACCGCTGCCCCAGGTTAAATCTGTCACCTCTTTCCAAACAATGATGCTTTTGACATTCTAAATATTTGACGTTCTAAAGCGCCAGGTGAAGAGGAAAGGATTCGCCCATGGCCAGCTTCAAAAACTGCCCAGTACCAATGCACAGCAAGCCTACAGCGATTACAAAAGTCACAAGATTAAAAAAAAAAAAAAAGGCGGGAAACTACTGTTTAAAATACACGGCAGGTCCATGTGAGGCTAAGGCTACAAGCAACCTCTGGTGGGGAAAAAAGACAATTTAAAAAAATAATAATAATAAAAGTAAGAGCAAACTGACGGAGGATCCCCGCAAGATACGACAGCCTTGGTCTTCCTCCTCAGCGGCTCACAGACCCCCTTATTCTTAGCATGGGTGATTTCTCTCCGACTCCAGCCGTTCTCAGGGAAGGTCGTCTCCCTTGCCTGTATCAGTCCCATAAATAAGGCGGAGCTGCAAGAGAAGTTACTATGTCAAGGCGGAGTGGCTGCTCTGGGCCGCTTTGATGCAACGGTGTTTGGCATTCGGATCTGCGGACTCTTGGTTCTTCCTGAGGTCGGCACAAAACAGGACCTGGCAAGAGAGGGGAAAATCTGGGTGGCACAAAGGGTTAAAAGATATTTTTTTAAAAAAAAATGGGACATATCAGGTACAGCCAGCAAAGGCCTGCCATCTTCGGTGCTACCATTGCGCCGTCCGAGGTCATCTTGGGCATGCATGCACCCGTCGGCACGAGATTTGGCGTCTGCGTCACGGAAGCGTGAGCGATTTTCGCTGATATTTTTGCTTCTGTGCATGCATAAGAAAGACAGAACGTTTATGCCGTCTCTACGGAGAAAGCTTCTCCTAGTAGGGCATCTTACCTCCTCTGGCAACAGTGGGCAGTGGCACTGAGCAGTCGTGGGAGAAGGGGAAAGCGATTTCATACTTACCGCTTGCGCCCATCCAGAATATGGTCCCCAAAGGCTGCGGAAGAAATTTCCTGAAGGCAAAACAAACTTAAATTAGAATGTGGCAAAGAGAAAGTCCATAGAGCTCAAAGAAGCAGGGGTGCAATGCGCCTGGTTCGCTCGTGCCTGTTGTCTCTGCCATTTGGGTTCTTTTACCCTCTGCACATTCGCAAAGCTTTCTGTGCACGCACAAAGGGTAAAAGAACCCAAGTGGCGCCATCTGGGCAGTTGGGTGGATCTTCGCGCTGCCTTCGCAACCAGCTCTCCGACGACCAATAGCCACGAGCGATCTGGGCGCATTTCACCCCTGGGAATAACGGTGAATTTCCCAAATTAGTTCACACCCTTTCCCATATTATTGTGTTTCAGTTCCAGGGGGCTTCTGGAGGAGAAATTAAAAATTAAACAGAACTTGTATCAGGCTTTAAATATCTCTGGGTGGTTCTGCATGCATCTAGATCAGTGTTTCCCAACCTTGGCCACTTGAAGATATTTGGACTTCAATTCCCAGAATTCCCCAGCCAGCGAATGCTGGCTGAGGACTTCTGGGAGTTGAAGTCCAAGTATATTCAAGTGGCCAAGGTTGGGAAACACTGATTTAGATAACCAACAGAGGTTTCCTGTCCCTGAATATCCAGAAAACAACCAGTGCTATTTTAAGGGGTTTTTCCCCCCAACTAAAATAGGCTTTTATAGAATTTTTTGCCATTTCATTGTATCACCATATATCTCACATTGCAATGATTATATAGTATACAGTAAATGGTTATATAATATGATCAGGGTTTATTATCATTCTATGATTTAAGATTCGTAAAAACAGAGAAAGAAAAATAAACATTCTATCAATGTTAATTGCAATTTGGGATGGCAACATTCCAAGCATAAAAATACTTGGCTTTTCGTCCAGAGGAAAAATTAATATCCAAAATATATAACTATTTAATAAAAATTGATAGGGTGGAGGAGGTGGTAAAAGAACCTATGATTGCCTGGGCCAAGACCTCTGGACATAGCATAGAATTGGAAGACTGGGAAAAAAATTTGAAACAAAAATACAATTACTAAAGCAATATAAGATGTTGTATCGTTGGGATTTGGAGCTGGCAAGATTTGCCAAGATGTACCCAAATCTAAACCCAAATGCTGGAAATGCAAACAGGGACGAAGTACCTTCTGTCGTACATGGTGGTTATGCCCTGAAGCGGAAAGATATTGGAAGACTATACAGGATTGGCTGCAGGATTTAATTAAAGGCCAAATATAATTCAAACGCAAACTTTTTCTCCTGTGGATAATTGGGGCGAAATGCAATAGAAAATCAATGTACAGTGTTCCCTCGATTTTCGCGGGTTCGAACTTCCCGAAAAGTCTATACCACGGTTTTTCAAAAATATTAATTAAAAAATAATTTGCGGGTTGTTTCCCTATACCACGGTTTTTCCCGCCTGATGACGTCATATGTCATTGCCAAACTTTCATCTGACTTTAATAAATATTTTTTAAAATAAACTTTAATAAATAAACATGGTGAGTAATGATCTAAATGGTTGCTAAGGGAATGGGAAATTGCACTTTAGGGGTTTAAAGTGTTAAGGGAAGGCTTATGATACTGTTCATAGCCAAAAATAGTGTATTTACTTCCACATCTCTACTTCGCGGAAATTCAACTTTCGCGGGCAGTCTCGGAACGCATCCCCTGCGAAAATCGAGGGAACACTGTACTTGATACATACACATATAATAACAGCAGCAAAGATTGCCTTTGCACATGACTGGAAGAAACACAATAGTCCACCAGAGGGTCTAGTGATCCAAAAAAATATTTGGGTGTGCAGAGATGGACAAACTCACATTAGAGTTAAAGGAAAAGGATGATTCAGAATACTATGCGGTATGGGATGATTGGTATGAATGGATTGGCCACTTAGGGCCACTGAGTTTCCAATATGTTTAAGTTTAAGCAGATTTGTATGCCGCCCCTCTCCGCAAATATCTAGTCCCGGCCAATGACTGAATGTATGGTGTATGATGGGATGAATGTGATCGATTAATTTTAAGTATTGGGATTTTAAGATTGTATTTTAATCTAGATTTCTAACATGTTTTTGCATTAGAAACATAGTAACATAGAAGACTGACGACAGAAAAAGACCTCATGGTCCATCTAGTCTGCCCTTATACTATTTTCTGTATTTTATCTTAGGATGGATATATGTTTATCCCAGGCATGTTTAAATTCAGTTACTGTGGATTTATCTACCACGTCTGCTGGAAGTTTGTTCCAAGGATCTACTACTCTTTCAGTAAAATAATATTTTCTCATGTTGCTTCTGATCTTTCCCCCAACTAACTTCAGATTGTGTCCCCTTGTTCTTGTGTTCACTTTCCTATTAAAAATACTTCCCTCCTGGACCTTATTTAACCCTTTGACATATTTAAATGTTTCGATCATGTCCCCCCTTTTCCTTCTGTCCTCCAGACTCTACAGATTGAGTTCATTAAGTCTTTCCTGATACGTTTTATGCTTAAGACCTTCCACCATTCTTGTAGCCCGTCTTTGGACCCGTTCAATTTTGTCAATATCTTTTTATAGGTGAGGTCTCCAGAACTGAACACAGTATTCCAAATGTGGTCTCACCAGCACTCTATATAGTGGGATCACAATCTCCCTCTTCCTGCTTGTTATACCTCTAACTATGCAGCCAAGCATTCTACTTGCTTTTCCTACCGCCCGACCACACTGCTCACCCATTTTGAGACTGTCAGAAATCACTACCCCTAAATCCTTCTATTCTGAAGTTTTTGCTAACACAACTGCCAATACAATAGTCAGATTGAGGATTCCTTTTCCCCAAGTGCATTATTTTACATTTGGAAACATTAAACTGCAGTTTCCATTGCTTTGACCATTTATCTAGTAAAGCTAAATCATTTACCATATTACAAACGCCTCCAGGAATATCAACCCTATTGCACACTGTAGAGTCATCGGCAAATAGGCAAACCTTCCCTACCAAACCTTCCCCTATGTCACTCACAAACATATTAAAAAGAATAGGACCCAGAACAGACCC